>NC_134103.1:14947451-15248523 GCF_000715075.1 Nicotiana tabacum
CCGAAGACAACGATCTCGTCTGTTACCGGAGAGAATGATACTCATAAAGGTGAGATAAATTCCTACCACCCGAAAATATTTAATGAAGAATATTCTAAAGCATTAAGTATGTGGCCTGTTACAGAGAATATGGCATTCACTGCCTACCATTACACATTATTCAATGGCTCTCATAATTGTCATTAAAGAAAGGCTTGATCCTAGGACCTTATTCGCTAGGTTTAACTATAAATAGTGAGCTCTATTATCATTGTAAGGGGGACGAATTTTCTGAGAAGCATACACTGTATTCTATCAAAGGCTCAATAATATTTAACTTTCTTGCTTATTAATATTATTCTTACTGTCTCCGGAAGCTCTTCACCCGAGACTAAGATATCTGCTATTTTATTTCAATTTTAAGGCTAAGTCTTACATTTTTGTGTAATTCATCTATTATTTCCAGATCAAATTAATTCATTTGTCTATAAATTACGTATAAATTCAACTGTACCGTTTTACTTGTAAACAGTAACCCAGATTTACTAACCGATCTATTTCAATAATTCACCCGATTTGTTTTGTTGGTAAATTGCATTTTTTGGTAGTGTTTGGTAAATAAGAGTGATCGCGCTTAATGCAACTAGAATTGGTTCCATAACCGTGACAAACCAAGCTAAATAGATGTTCTATGATAGAGCTGGAGCCAAGATTTGAAGTTTACGAGTTCGAAAATCTAATCTATTTAAGTTACTGTATTCTAAATAATAAATTATACATATTAATAAATTTTGAAGACAAATACATTCAGCCGAACACGTAGATTATGTTCTAGCTCCGCCCCTTTTCTATGGTAGCTATTCGAAGATTCATAAGAAGATGCAGTGAATCTCTACATGTGGTATGTTATATTTACTAGACATTTTTCATTGACTAACTTGCCATAAATAAAAGATTTTTTACGTTTAGCTATCCAAAATTCAAGATCGAGGTCAAAGTTACTATTGGAAATTATTACTATAATTTTTGTTTACAAATTAAAAAACTCTTTATGAATTAGGTATTATATAAATTTTGCTACTATCTGAAGCACTCAAAACTGCAAAAGGATTTTCTTTTGACAGAAAATGGGCAAGGCTTCGGTGATTACATTTTTCTTAGTCACCTCATTGATCTTTTCAACTGGTTAGTCTCTCTCTTTCTCTCCCTCTTCTTCAAACACACACAATGATACAACACTGAAACATAAATTATAACCTTAACAATGTTTATATAATTATTTTTGATTGAAAAAAACTTATAAACATGGTAGCCATCAGTAATAGATGTGGTCGCCCAAATCAATTTTTAAAATCCTGCGGACCTTATCTTCTCGTCTACTTTATATTTTCCATCGATGGTCCATTTCTTTCCTAATCCTAGCCACTATACTTTTCTTTTTTTATCTTCTTTGTCTGAAAATTGGTTCAGTTGATTTCTTTCATGCCTTACTTGAAAAGGATGGATTCTCTATGGGGCGTCGATCCCTCGTCTTATTTTGTAGTAGAGCGTGTAACTCTAACGCTCAATTCGTTCAGTGGCAACCCGGCCCATAAAATTCAGATTCTAAATTTGCCTCTAGTTTGCGCCCACTATTTTCAATTATGTTTTTGCAAGGTGCTAACTACAAATTTTTTAATCCTCAGCTGTGGTGATAGCAGATGATGAGTGTACGGCGGTAAAAGATTGCCATTTAAAATGCATCACTACAACATTTTAGGCCTCTTGCAACCCCTGAGAAGTGTGGCCTAAGATGCCAAGAAGTGTAGCATTTGGTCAAAGGCAACACTTTACGTCTTTAGGCAACGTTTTGGGGGAGGCCTAAAGCACCGTAACCATTGACTATTGTCCACGCTTTGTAGGTGTTGCTTTAGATGCCACGCTTTAAAAGTGGGGCCGATACGGTACAAAGGTCACGCTTATATTTTCTCATATAGCCACACTTTTCTGACATAACGCTACACATTTGAAACGTGATCTTTGTCACCTTATAGACCACACTTTTAAAGTGTGGCGTCTAAAGCAACATTTATCATTAACAACGCCAGATTCACAATCCATATGGCCACACTTTCTAAGCGTGGCAATTGTTTCTACACTATGAAGTAATTTTTTAAATTTTTATATTAGCCATAATTTTTGGTTAAAAAATTATATTTTTTTACATTAAATTATGTTCAATTTATTTCAAGTATATACATTATGATCTCAAGCATTAAACTAGATAATAAGTAATAGAATAAATAATTCAAATGCATATACTTGAAATAAACTTCAACAAAGAAACATAATTTGTGTACTATCCATAGTAATAAAGCATTGGTTCAAGAAGTTCACTAGTAATGAGCTCTACAAAGCAGAATGTATTCATGTTTATAGTATCAACAAAAATAAACATCAATTTTTTTTTAAAAGTCTTCATCATTCACTTTAATAGATCAAATTTGATTTGTGTCCATTTCCAATTGCATCACTCACATTTTCCTACACATTCAAAATGAATTAAAAATTAGAAAGAAACATTAATATAATATGCACTGGTTATATCTTACTAAGAACTAAGGAGATTTATTTTCACTCCTATAGTTTAACTAAGTCAAACACAAAAAAGATGTACAAGTGAAAGAGAAGCAAAAATGTAAACTTACATACATTTTACCTATCTTCTTCTATAATCGCAACAATCACTTAATTTAATAACAAGGGAAAATAGCCAAATCAGCCCCTCTACTTTCATATATTATCTACAATTAACCTTCATTAAACTATTCAGTCAAATTTATCCCTACCATTATACTATTCGGTAAAATTTACCCTTACTACTAGCAAACTTTTAAAAATTATCCCAAGCCCTAAAAAAAACTAATAATCTCCCACATTTCTTTTATCTAAGGCATTTATTCTTGTAACGACCCTCCAGGTCGTTTTGAGTATTACAGTTTTATTCCCTCATTTATTACTTAATATGAGCTTTACAACTGTTATGTGACTTGTCGGGGTAATTAGTTCGAGTCCGGTGAGGTTTCGGAATGAATTGATACACTTAGTCTCAAGGATGAAAGCTTAAGTTGAAAAGGTTGATCATATATTGACTTATGTGTAAACGACCCCGGAATAGAGTTTTGATGATTCCAATAGATTTGTATGGTGATTTTGGACTTTTTCGCATGGATAACTCACGTATTGCACGGACAAACCACATGCATCATGCCCTCGACCTCACTTAGTCATCAATCTCTCTAGTCTCTCGGGCTCACAATGTCATGAAACTAGCCCAAAATGATGATATGATATATCAATAAATAACAGCAGAGACTGAGATGTGATATGCAATGAATGGATATGACTGAGTATGAAATTACAATATAAACATATACTTCGACAGTAGAAATGACCTTAGTGGGTCCCAATAATATCAACATTTGCTTAAGCATGATTTCTAACACGAGTCACAACTCAGTTTCTCTAACACATAAAAATACATGAAAACATACAAGTTAATTGACTATACATCTCTACTGAATCAACTGAGTCTCAATTTCTACGGTGCACACTCACACGCCCGTCACCTAACATGTGTGTCACCCCCAAATAATTCACATAACACGTATAATCAGGGTCCATACCTTCAGCTCCAAGTTTAGAAGAGTTACTTACCTCGAACAAGCCGAATCCAATGCCGAGCAAGCTAAACAATACTTCAGAAATTCCATTCTACACGTATCAACTTCCAAACGGCTCGAATCTAGTCACAATTAATTTGATTCAGTCAACACAAATTATAGGAATTAATTCCATATCAAAATACTAATTTTCCCCCAAATTCGAAATTACACTCAAAAATCGCCCGTGAGGCCCACGTCTCGGAACCTGACAAAAGTTACAAAATATGAACGCACATTCAACCACGAGTCCAACTATATAAATTTTACTCAAATCCGATATCAACTTGACCCTCAAATCTTCAAATTAAACTAAGAGGGTTTTTCTAAAATTTCCAACTTAATTCACCAATTAAATGTTAAAAACAGCCATGAATTTGGATAATTTGAGCAAAATTGATTTAAGAACACTTACTCCGTTGTTTTCCTTGAAAATCTCCCGGAAATCGCCTCTTCCCGAGCTCCAATTCGTCAAAAATGGATTTCAGAATTTAAAGTTTCTGCCCAGGCTTTGCTTCTTCGCGAACGCAGTCCTTGCCTCGCGTTCGTGAAGCACAAAAATGTGTTGCCATAATTTCCTCCTTTGCATTCACGACCTCCTTATTGTGTTTGCGAAGCCTTCGATCTTTTCCCTACGTGTTCGCGAGCCACGAGCCGCATTCGCGAAGGCTTAACACCAGGCTGGCCCCCAACTTCCCTTCCTCTTCGCGTTCGCGATAGCCCACTCGCGTTCGCGTAGGCTTGCCCCACCTCTGCTCCATGTTCGCGTCTACTGCATCACGTTCCCGATGGGAAAATTCCCAGCACTCCAAAATCCTTCTTCGCGAACGCGTGAGACCCTTCGCATTCGCGAAGAACAATACAAGACACCGGCTCCAACAGTTGCAAAACAAGGGAAAATGGTCTGAAACCACTCCGAATCAAACCTGAGGCCCTAGGACCTCAACCAAACATATAACCTCAAACGATGCTAAAACCATGAATCATATCCAATTCAAGCTTAACGAAACTAAGAAAATTCAACTTCTAAGTGGACCCGAATTGATGCACAATTGTGTGATCTTTTATGGAACTCTTTGGATCCTAAATTACTCAACTTAGTTCAATCTTGTAAAATTTGCTATAAAGTTTGGACTAAAGCTAAATCTTTGTATACGAATGATATACAACGAAGATACAAAGTAGTTTCAGATTTAGTCCAACTTCAGCAGAATAATCAAGATACGATGAGTTATTTAAGACAAATAGATACTTTAAAAGATCAATTTGACTCGCTCATGCCACTTTCTGCAAGTGTCACCACCCAGGAGCAACAAAGAGATAAGTTCTTTATGGTTTTGGCACCGAAGGACTTCGATCTGATCTCAACCCTGTAAAGGATCAGATCTTGGCAAGCTTTGCAGTTCCTTCATTAGTTGGGGTTTCAGCTCGACTATTGCGTATTAGAACAGAAATACTTGATACTAATAAAGTGGAGACATATGTATTAATTGTGCAAAATAAAAATCCACAGGAGCAAAATGTCTCTCAAAGAGGAAAAGGTAAAAGCAACAGACCCTATTGCAACTAGTGCAACAAGCCATGACATACTCGGCAAACTTGTTTGAAACTGCATGGTCGACCACCACGTACAAACAATCGCAGTACAACCCATATGGTTCAAAATGGTGGTGAAACAGATGATCAACATGTTGATTTTACTACTTTATCTATGGTGGATTATAGTGATTACCTATAGTATCGAGTGGCTAAACAACAGACATTCCCATATGGTACCTCACAAACAGGTAATTCCTTTGCTTGTCTGGGTAGGTCTTCACCCAATTGCTCGTGGATACTGGACTCTGGTGCATCTGACCATATCTCTAGTAATCAGAATCTTTTCTCAAACCTTATTCCTTCTTCAACCCTCTCTGCGGTTATCCTTGCTAATGGCTCGCGAACTGCAATAAAAGGAATAGGAGAAGTACAACTTCTTCCCTCTATCTCTTTAAACTCTGTTTTATTTGCTCCGGAATGCCCATTCAATTTGACTTCTAATTAAATTAACCAAAAATCTTAATTGTTCTGTCACTTTTTTTGCTAACTCTATTGTTGTGCAGGACTGGAAAACGGGGAAGATGATTGGAACGGGATATGGGTCACAGGGACTATATCTTATGTCCAAATCACAATCACCAGTTGCATTCACTTCTGCTGCATCAGCTGATCTACTCCACAGCCGTTTAGGCCACCCGAGTCTTAAAAAGATTCAAAAATTAATTCCTAGTCTTTCCATATTGTCTTCTTTTGAATGTGAGTCTTGTCAGCTTGGGAAATACACTCGCACTTCGTTTTCCAAAAGAGTCAATAATAGGACTTCATCGATGTTTGATATTGTTCACTTAGATGCTTGGGGTCCAAGTCGTGTTGTTTCAAGTTTAGGATTTTAGTATTTTGTTACCTTTATTGATGACTTCTCCCGCTGCACGTGGGTATTCTTAATGAAAAATCATTCTGAATTGTTTTCAATCATTTTGGTATTTAAGTAAAGGTATTACGTAGTGACAATGTAAAGGAGTATCTATTATCTCCCTTCACTAATTTCATGTCATCTCAAGGAATCACTCATCAGACTTCTTGTGCATATACTCCTCAATAAAATGGAGTTGCCAAACGTAAAAATCAGCATCTCATTGAAACTGATCGTACCTTACTTATGCACTCTCACGTTCCTCTTCGTTTTTGGGGAGATGCCATTCTCACTGCTTGCTATATGATCAATAGGATGCCCTCTTCTGTGTTGCAACATCAAATTCCTCACTCAATTCTCTTTCCAGGTCAAAATCCCTATCGTTTACCTTTGAAAGTGTTTGGATGTACTTGCTTTGTTCATGATCACAGTCATGGAAACGACAAACTCCAACCAAAGTCAATTAAGTGTGTCTTTCTTGGATACTCTTGTTACCAGAAATGTTATAAATGCTATGATCCAAAAGCACATAAATATTTGATCTCTGCAGATGTAGCCTTCTTTGAGATATCTCCTTATTTTTCACTAAACACTACAAGCAGAAATTTGATGCCTCAAGTTTTGCGAGTGCCTATACTTCTTGTGCCACAGGTTAGTCATCCAGACAGACCTCAAGGCTCTCCTCCTCCTCTCCAAGTATACTCCAGATTTGCCCGTCCTCTAGCGAATACTAATGATAGCACTACTCTTGATCTGGATACGTTGGTTGACTCTCTTGATCCTACGTCACATGCTTCAGTCATGCCTTCATCAGATGCAGTTACTCTACCAATTGCCATATGCAAAGGTATACACACTACTCAAAAACCAGTACGATTTAACTTCTTAAGTTATCATCGATTGTCCTTACTATATTATACCTTTGTATCTTCCTTATCTAATGTACCTATGCCAAAGACTGTTGGCAAAGCATTGGAACATTCAGGGTGGAAAGGTGCTATGATCGAAGAAGTGACTGCTCTAGAGACCAATAATACTTGGGAATTGGTCCAGTTACCAGAAGGACAATCTATCATTGGATGTCGGTGGATCTATACAATAAAGGTAAGTTCAGATTGAACAATTGATCAGCTGAAACCTCGCCTTGTTGCTAAAGGATACACCCAGATTTATGGTCTTGACTATGGTGACACATTCTCTCCAGTTGCCAAGATTCCATCTGTCCGACTGCTTATCTCCTTAGCAACAATGCCCCATTGGTCGCTTCTTCAACTAGATATTAAGAATGCTTTCTTACATGGTGAGCTTGTTGAGGAAGTTTATTTGGAGAAACCTCCTAGGTTCAGGGGGAGTCAAACTTAGTATGTCGTCCGAAACGTTCACTATATGGCCTTAAGCAATCTCTGAGAGCATGGTTTGGTAGATTTAGCTCTGCTGTCCAACAATTTGGGATGTCTCTATAACGACCCGGCCAATCGTTTTGAATATTATAACCCCGTTCTCCTATTTACTGCTCAATTTATGTCTTTTAATTTATTTATGACTTATCGGGTTAGTTGGTTCGGGTCCGGAAGGAACTCAGAGTGAAATGAGATACTTAGTCTCATAATTAAAAATTTTAAGTTAGAAAAGTGGACCGGATATGGACCTAAGTGTAAAGGATCTCGGATTTGAATTCTGATGGTTCAGTTAGCTCCGTTAGGTGATTTTGGACTTAGGAGTGCGTCCGAAATGTGATTTGGAGGTCTGTGGTACAATTAGGCTTGAATTGGCAAAATTAAAATTTCGGCGATTTCGGTCGGCAGTGGAAAAATTTGATATCGGGGTCGGAATGAAATTTCGGGAGTTGGAGTAGGTTTGTAGTGTCATTTGTGAGGTGTATGCAAAATTTGAGGTCATTCGAACGTGGTTTGATAGATTTCGGCGTCGTTGGCGAATTTGGAAATTTAGAAATTCTTAGGTTTGAATCTGAGGGTAATTTGATGATTTGATATTGTTTTGAGTGATTCGAAGGTTCGACTAAGTTGGTATGTTGATATATGACTTGTTGGTACTTTTGGTTGAGTTCCCGAGGGGCTCGGGTTGATTTCGGATGGGTATCGGGGAGTTTGGAAGTTGGAAAATGCAGATAGAGCTGATGTTCTAGTGTGTCCGCACCTGCGGATTGGGAACCGCAGGTGCGATGATCGCAGGTGCATGGGAGGCTCACAGATACGGAGATGGAGGCCCGTGGCTTGGTCCCAGATGCGAAGAGAAGATCGCACCTGCGGGCTCACAGGTGCGAAGAGGCTATCGAAGGTGCGAAGCCTGGTCGGTTAAGTGGAATGCACAGGTGCGCACCTGTGTCCGCAGATGCGGAAGCGCAGGTACGATGAAGGTCCCGCAAGTGCGAAAAACCTGGGCAGAAACCATAAATAGAACCCTTCACGATTTTGGTTCATTCTTCACCATTTCTATTCGGTTTTTGGAGCTTTTGGGAGAGATTTGAAGAGGGAATCAAGGGGGTTTCGTTGAGGTAAGTTACTTGAGCCCTAATACTTGTATATATGGTGATCTTCTATTGTTTAATCTTGGTAATTAGTGAAAGTGAGGGGTTAGGGCTTGGAATTTTTGTAGAGTAATTTAAGGATTTGAAGGACCAAACGATGTCGGATTTTGATGAATTTGGTATGGTTAGACTCGGGAGAGGACAAGGTTTATTATTCTGCCATTTTTGACTGATTTCTAGACGTGGGCCCGGGGGTCGGGTTTTGGTCAGTTTCGGATTTTTGGCATAATTTGATAGTTTTTTCTTGTGGAATTTATTCCATTAACGTATATTGATGGTATTGTACTGATTGTGAATAGATTCAGAGCATTTGGAGACCGAGTCCAGAGACGAGGGCATCCCGGAGTAGGATTGTTTTACGCTGTTAAGGTAAGTAACAGTTTTAACTCTCGCTTTGAGGGTATAAACTCGGAGATTTGACATCACGTGATTGTTTGGAAGTGATACCCACGCTAGGTGACGAGCGTGTGGGTGTGCACCGTGAGGGATTGAGACTTGGTCCATCCCGTGAGGCTGTGAGGCCTAATGGCTATTATCTGTGGTTATGTGTTTAATTGTTGTTGAACTAGTTTGCCTTCATGATAGAGATCATGCTTAGGCTTTATTCATGCTCACATTATTTATACTCAGTCATAGAAATTATTGTACCTGTTTACCTCAATCTCTATTATTTGCTAATATGCGGTGATACTTGATGTGGTTTGTGTTCCCTTATTTGTTGGTGATGATGAGGCTAGTGAGGTACATGATTAAGTGAGGTCGAGAGCCTGGTTGTGAGGATATTAATACCATAGCGTATGAGTTGTCCGCGTAGCACGTGAGTTGACCGTGCGGGTCCAACTATTGATACCATAGCGCGTGAGTTATCCACGTAGCACGTGAGTTGACCGTGCGGATCGAGGTATTGATATGATGGCATGTGAGTTGTCCGTGCTTAGCGCTTGGGCTTTGGGAGCCCCTCCAGAGTCTGTACACACCCCTTGTGAGCGTAGAGTGTTGAGTGTTTTGAGTATTGAGTGTTGAGTGCGAGTGATGGAGTGACACTACTGTGAGGTGGTATTTAATTGTGTTGTTGCTGCATTTATCTGTTAAACTTCTTTGTGGCATTTACTGAGTTATGGAATTTATCTATTGATTTCTGTTTATTTTTCAAATTGTGAAAATAAATAATTGGACTTTTTTACTTAGCTCGTCACTATTGCTCAGTTCCTTAGTTATTTATGTTACTTGCTGAGGTGGTTGTACTCATGCTACACCATGCACTTTATGTGCAGATTCAAGTGAGTTACAGCGCGACGATCATTGAGTTCAGGCCGGCTATCTGTGGAGATTGCAAGGTAGCTGCTAGCATCCGCAGGACCTTGTCACTCATTTTATCATTTCTTCTTTTGGATTGTATTGACAATTAGACAGTTTCATTTCTTAGTTCATAGATTTAGACGCTCATGACTTAGTAACACCCCGATGTTTGGGGCTCGTGTCCGTATTTCTAAAATTATATTTAAAGTTTATTTAGTTTATGAGAAATTCAAATGTTGAAATGTTTTACTAAATTCTTATAATCGGTTTAGTAGTAATATTTTGGGAAATAGGCTTGTCTTGTAACACGATAGGCGCCATCACGACCATGGTTAAATTTTTATGTCGTGACAAGTTGGTATCAGAGCCTAGGTTACATAGGTCTCACGAGTCATGAGCGGGTTTAGTAAAGTCTTGTGGATCAGTACGGAGATGTCTGTACTTATCTTCGAGAGGCTACAGAACCTTTAGAAAAATTTCACATTCTTGGATTCTTATCGTGCGTTCTGTGTATTCTAGTAACTAAACATTTATATTTCATTCTCTCACAGATGGTGATGACTCGTGCTACCGGTCAAGAGGGCTAGCCACCAGTTCGGGCTGCAAGAGGCCGAGGTCATGGTAGAGGCCGTGGTAGGGGCAGAGGTGCATCCCGTACAGCAGCTGGGGCAGTACCTGCAGATCCACTGGTTGTCCCAGAACAGGACCAGATTCCAGTTATTGATGCACCATCTCAGGCACCACCTGTGCCTATTGTGATTCCTAGACTTCAGGAGGCCCTAGCTCAGATTCTGACAGCGTGTACCGGCCTTGCTCAGGCAGTCTCTATTTCGACGGCCGCAGCCACTTCTCAGGCTGGGAGAGGCACTCAGACTCCCGTCGCTCGCACACTCGAGCAGGTTGTTCAGGGACTTCAAACACCGGAGGCACCACCAGCCTAGTCAGTTGTAGCTGCACAGGACAATGTGGTTCCTGCTATTCCTGAGGATGATCAGTATAGGTTGGAGTGGTTTGGGAGACTCCAGCAGCCACCTTTCAGTGGCACAAAGAGAGAGGACGCTTAGGACTTCTTGGACAGGTGTCAGAGGATACTCTGTACTGCTGGTATTCTGGAGACTTGTGGGGTCTCATTCACTACCTTTCAGTTTTTTTGGGGCTGCACTCAGATGGTGGGAGACTTACGAGAGGTGTAGGCCTGTTGGCGCAGCACCCCTTACTTGGAAGCAGCTCTCCGTTCTTTTTCTGGAGAATTTTGTACCTAAGTGCCGCAGAGAGGAGCTGCACAGGCAGTTTGAGCATCTTCGCCAAGGCGAGATGTCTGTTACACAGTATGAGATGCGGTTCTCCGAGTTAGCTCGTCATGCGGTCTGGTTGGTTCCCACAGACAGAGAAAGGATCAGGAGGTTTATAAATGGCCTCGGTTTTCAGCTTCGATTGCTTATGACCAGGGAGAGAGTATCTGGGGTTACCTTTGATGAGGTTGTCGACATTGCTCGACAGATTGAGATGGTTCGAGGTCAGGAGAGGACTGAGAGGGAGGCTATGAGGCCTCGTGGTCAGGGTGGTTCTAGTGGTGCTCCTCAGGGAGGTCAGTTTTAGCAGGACCAGTTTCAGCAGAGTCAGTCAACATTCAGTGCATTGCCAGCACAGTGTTCTCATTATGCCCCGCCTGCTCAGGTATCGTCGGGTAATTCTTTTGGGCATCAGGAGCAGCAGTTTCGTCAGAGGAGGGGTTGTTTCGAGTGCAGGGATTTTGGTCACATTGCGAGAAATTGCCCTAGGCTATTGGGTGGGACTCCGTAGCGGAGTACTCGGCCAACGTCACCAACACCAGTTCCTCCACCACCCGCCCAGCCAGCTAGGGGTGGAGTTCAGCCAGCTAGGGGCGGAGCCTAGTCAGCTATGGGTCGCCCGAGAGGGGGAGGCAGATCAGGGGTGGCCAGGCCCATTTCTATGCCCTCCCAGCTAGGCCAGACGCTATTGCTTCAGATGCTGTGATTTCAGGTATGTTCTTCTGTTAAACTCGTTCGAGGACGAACGTTTGTTTAAGAAGGGGAGAATGTAATGACCCGGCCAATCATTTTGAATATTATAACCCCGTTCCCCCATTTACTGCTCAATTTATGTCTTGCAATTGATTTATGACTTATCGAGTTAGTTGGTTCGGGTCCGGAAGGAACTCGGAGTGAAATGAGACACTTAGTCTCATATTTGAAAATTTTAAGTTAGAAAAATACATCGAATATGGACATATGTGTAAACGATCTCGGATTTGAATTTCGATGGTTTAGTTAGATCCGTTAGGTGATTTTGGACTTAGGAGTGCGTCCGCAATGTAATTTGGAGGTCCGTGGTAGAATTAGGCTTGAATTGGCGAAATTGAAAATTTGGCGATTTCGGTCGGTAGTGGAAAAATTTGATATCGGGGTCGGAATGAAATTCCGGGAGTAGGAGTAGGTTCGTAGTGTCATTTGTGATGTATGTGCAAAATTTGAGGTCATTTGGACGTGGTTTGATAGGTTTCGGCGTCGTTGGCGAATTTGGGAATTTAGAAATTCTTATGTTTGAATCCGAGGGTAATTTGATGATTTGATGTTATTTTGAGTGATTCGAAGGTTCGACTAAGTTGGTATGTTGATATATGACTTGTTGATATTTTTGGCTGAGGTCCCGAGGGGCTCGGGATGATTTCAGATGGGTATCAGGGAGTTTGGAAGTTGGAAAATGCAGCTGGAGCTGCTGTTCTGGTGTGTCTGCACCTGCGGATTGGGAACTGCAGGTGCGATGATAGCAGGTGCGTGGGAGGCTCGCAGATGCAGAGATGGAGGCCCGGGTCTTGGTCACAGATGCGAAGAGAGGATCGCACCTGCGGGCTCGCAGGTGCGAGGAGGCTGTCGTAGGTGCGAAGCCTTGTCGGTTAAGTGGAATGCACAGGTGCGCACCTGTTTCCGCAGATGCGAAAGAGCAGGTGAGATGAAGGTCTCGCAGGTGCGAAAAACATGGGCAGATAATAGAAGCAAAAGTTAATGTGATTCCTGTTTCTGTTTAATCCCCTGTGAATAATGTGATTCTGGGAATAAAAGATGGATGTGTCAGTTCAATAGAACACACCGGCCCTTTCTGTTTTTCTTGTACTAACATCTAAGGCGTGTATTTGACAGTTTGAACAACATTTCTGGCCAGATAGTTTTGGAAATTCCTTACCTTTCTATTCTTGTTTATTGTCTACAGGTTCTGATTGGCAAGAATATTATCATATGATGTGTCCTGACGACAATCAACACTGTAGTGAAACTTTACCTCTCGATGTGCTTAGCTACCTTCCCGAGAATATACTTGATAATATTCTTGTGTGTTTGCCTTTACGAGATGCTGTGAGAACAAGCATCTTATCGAAGAAATGGAGGTGTAAATGGTGCAGACTTCCAGTGTTAACGCTTGATCAAGCACTTTGGGAAACAACAAATAACTCAATACCCCTTGCAATTCGGTTTATAGACATTATCTACGATCTTTTGACCCTCCATGTCGGACCAATTACTCAGTTTACCCTCTCCAGTATTGCTGATCTGGGAAATTACCCTAAAATTGACAAACTGGTATCTTTCCTCTCAAGAAATGGCATTCAACATCTTGCTCTTCAATTTCCCAAGGATAACCCATACAAATTGCCTTCTTCATTTTTCACATGTTCGCAAATGAGACATTTGAGACTCCATAATTGTTCAATTCACCCTCCACATGCCTTTAGAGGATTTAACGAGTTAGTTAGCCTTGAACTGTATGACATAACATTTTCATCCGAATTATTTAATATTTTAATCTCTTTGCCCGTTGCTCGAGAAGTTGGTGCTGCAAATCTCAAGTATTTTAAATCACATCCAAATTGATGCTCCCAACTTGAGATCCTTCGACTTCAATGGCAGTATAAATGATATTTCGTTGAAGAAAGCACCTCTTCTTGTGAAACTTTCACTTTTTAATACAGGAGTACCTTCTGGGGAGGCTGGACAACTTGATCTTGCCAAGTATTTTGAGTCTTTTCCTGCTCTCGAGCATCTCTACTTGAATTACCTTAGTGTCAGGGTAAATGCTGCATCATGACTAAACTAAACTGTAAAGCATTTCCATAGATATACCATCTTTTGGACTTTGAGAGATCCTGATTTTCGATATTCTCTTCTTAGTTTTTGGCTGCAGGATCAGGCGACATACCAGCAAAGCTTTCCTCTTCTCTTCATTGTCTTAAACATCTTTGCTTAACCAACATTTGTCTGGATGAATTAGCTGAACTCTCGTATGCTCTTTGCTTGATAAGAAGCTCCCCGTATTTACAAGATATTCAAATGAAGGTGCTAATGAAGTTTGCTTCTCTTTTTTTTGGGTACTTTGTTTTGAATGTGTTCTTCTTTATGTGGTGATTTGCTTATGTTCATAGTATTTCTTTCTATTATTTAATTTGAGTTGTTGATTTTCTTTATCTTTCTTAGGTGGGTTATGTGGCATTGGATAAAGTGATTGATCCTGTGCCCGGTGATGTTGTCAATGATATTCCTGCAAGCTTTTCAGATGTGACACTGAATCACCTCAGGGTTGTTAATCTTGAAGGTATTACAGGCACAAAGCCTGAAATTGAGCTTATCAAGCTTCTATTAGCCAAGTCTCCGATGCTGGTGAAAATGCTAATCCAGCCCAACAAAGGAAAAGTATTTGCTGAAACGAGACTAAAGGTACTTGCAGAGATAACAAAATTTCCAAGAGCATCATCTAAAGCAGAAGTTCACTATAACATAGATAACAATCTTGTTTGATCGCTAGTCTTTTATCAGACAATGATATTGGCGTAATTTTTTGTAAGTTAAGATGAACAGATGTTAGTTATGGTGGATGCAGTGGTATATGACTGTTTTGCGAACATACGCCAATATCCGTGTTGATGTTTTGGGAAGGCTGTTTACATTGTTAAAAAGCTAAGGGTATTTACTTTTCATCCTGAACTTGAATGATGTTCGAAATGAGATTTTGGTATCTGAATTTATACTGTGGGTTGTTTTATTTCAAAGTTATGTTTTAGTTTGATTCTCCACTTTGATCAAATTGCTGTGGCAAGCAGAGTTATGTGTAATTTGATTTTAAATAAAGGGAAGCCACAAGGGTCTATGAGCGGGGTCCGGGGAAGGGCCAGACCACAAGGGTATATTGTACGCAGTCTTACCCAACATTTTTACAAGAGGTTATTTTCACGGTTCGAAACTGTGACCTCCTGGTCACATGACATCAACTTTACCAGTTACACCAAGGCTCCCCTGTGTAATTTGATTCTCTACTTTGATAAAATCACTATGGCAGGCATGAATATTTGTCATAAGTATTTTATGCCAGAAAGGTAGAGCCATGCTTTTCAAGCTCCATATCATTGAAAGAGTTAAAGCTTGGAGATTTTGTACTAGTGCCAAATTATTAATTTTCCATTAGCTAGCACTGAGCTGCTATGCAACTTCACTTTTAGTTATTCAATGTGTTATATCAGTATGTTATTTTATTTGATCTTCATATGGAGAGTTTCCTGTTTTTCATGCTGCACCAATTTTTTGTTTCACTTAAGTAAATAGTGTTAAGACATTAAAAATCATTTGTATATGTGAACTATATAAGTGTATTTCACTTCTTACTTCAAAAGATAGATTACACCTAGAATATATACACAAAGCTAGAGACATAATTCAAAAGTGTATTCCTAAGATCATGGCTTTTACCCACAATCTTTGACCATACCATTAGACATAATCTAACACTATACAATCTAATATTGAAATACTCTCTGACAAGATTTAAGTCTTAACACTCCCCCTCAAACTGGAGCGCACATGTCATATGCTCCAAGCTTGCTACAAATGTATTCAATCTGAGCCCCTCTAAGGGGCTTAGTAAGAACATCTGCCAATTGATCATTTGAACCGACAAAGCTAGTGACAATGCATCCGGACTCGATCTCCTGCCTAATAAAATGACAATCCACCTATATATGTTTCATTCTTTCATGAAAAACTGGATTAGAAGCAATATGAAGGGCAGCCTGATTGTCGCATATAAGCTCCATCTGTTTGAACTCAACACATTGTAACTCTTGGAGGAGTTGTTTCAACCAAATAAGCTCGCATGTAGCAAGGGCCATAGCTCGATATTCTACTTCTGCACTAGATCTGGCAACAACATCTTGCTTTTTGTTTTTCCAAGAAATTAAATTTCTCCCAATCATGACACAGTACCCAGAAGTGGAGCGTCTATCTGACGGAGAACCTGCCCAATCAGCATCAGAATATCCAACATTGTTTGTGTGACCTTTGTCTTCATATAATAGTCCTTGTCCTGGAGCTTTTTTGATGTATCTTAGAATGCGAATTACTGCGTCCCATTGATCTTTACACGGAGCTTGGTGAAACTGACTAACCATACTTACTGTAAATGAAATATTAGGTCGTGTGATAGTAAGATAATTCAGTTTACCGACCAGTCTTCGATATCTGCCAGGATCCTCTAATGACTCTCCCTGTCCCGGGACGAGTTTGACATTTGGATCTATAGGAGCATCAATAAGTTTGCAGTTTAACATGCATGTTTCCTCAAGTATGTCCAGTGAGATAGCAATACCAGTCTTGGATTGTGCTACCTCGATTTCCAAAAAATACTTTAACTTCCCAAGCCCTTGGTTTGAAAGTGACTGAATAGATGCTCAAATATTCCTTCTTGATCATTTCCACTTATGAAAATGTCATCAATATAAACGACCAGATAAATGTTCTTTTTTGTACCATTGTCGATAGAAAACAGAGTGATCTACTTCACTTCGAGACTGTCACGACCCAAAAATCTAACCATGGTCGTGATGGCGCCTATCGTGTTACAAGGCAAGCTTATTTCCCAAAATATTACTACTAAACCGATTATAAAAATTTAGTAAAATATTTCAATATTTGAATTTCTCATAAACTAAATCAACTTCAAATATAATTTTAGAAATACAGAAACGAGCCCCAAACATCGGGGTGTCACTAAGTCATGGGCGTCTAAATCTATGAACTAAGAAATGAAACTGTCTAACTGTCAATACAATCCAAAAGAAGAAATGATAAAAGGAGTGACAAGGTCCTGCAGACGCTAGCAGCTACCTTGCAATCTACACAGATAGTCGGCCTGAACTCAACGATCGCCGCGCTGTAACTTACCTAAATCTACACATAAAGTGCAGGGTGTAGCATGAGTACAACCACCTCAGCAAGTAACAGAAATAACTAAGGAACTGAGCAATAATGACGAGCTAAGTAAAACAGTCCAATTATTTATTTTCACAATTTTAAAAATAAATAGAAATCAACAGGTAAATTCCATAACTTAGTAAATGCCACAAAGAAGTTTAACAGATAAATGCAGTAACAACACAATTAAATACCACATCACAGCAGTGTCAATCCATCACTCAGCACTCGCACTCAACACTCAATACTCAAAACACTCAACACTCTACGCTCACTGGGGGTGTGTACAGACTCCGGAGGGGCTCCCAAAGCCCAAGTGCTAAGCACGGACAATTCATGTGCCATCAAATCAATACCTCGATCCGCATGGTCAACTCACGTGCTACGCGGACAACTCACGTGCTATGGTATCAATACCTGGACCCGCATGGTCAACTCACGTGCTACGCGGATAACTCACGCGCTATGGTATTAATATCCTCATAACCAGGCCCTCGGCCTCACTCAATCATGTACCTCACTAGCCTCATCATCACCAACAAATAAGGGAACACAACTCACATCAAGTATCACCGCATATTAGCAAATAATAAAGACTGAGGTAAACAAGTACAATAATTTCTATGACTGAGTACAAATAATGTGAGCATGAATAAAGCCTAAGCATGATCTCTATCATGAAGGCAAATAAGTTCAACAACAATTAAACACATAACCACAGATAATAGCCATTAGGCCTCACAGCCTCACGGGACGGACCAAGTCTCAATCCCTCGCGGTGCACACCCACACGCTCGTCACCTAGCGTGGGTATCACTTCCAAACAATCACATGATGTCAAATCTCCGGGTTTATACCTTCAAAGCCAGAGTTAAAACTGTTACTTACCTTAACAGCGTAAAAACATCCTACTCCGGGATGCCCTCATCTCTGGACTCGGTCTCCAAATGCTCTGAATCTATTCACAATCAGTACAATACCTTTAATATACGCTAATGGAATGAATTCCACAAGAAAAACTATCAAATTATGCCAAAAATCTGAAACCGACCAAAACCCGACCTCCGGACCCATGTCTCGAAATCAGTCAAAAATGGCAGAATAATAATCCTTGTCCTCTCCCGAGTCTAACCATACCAAATTCATCAAAATCTTACATCGTTTGGTCCTTCAAATCATTAAATTACTCTCTAAAAATTTCAAGCCCTAACCCCTCATTTTCACTAATTACCAAGATTAAACAACGGAAAACCACCATATATACAAGTATTAGGGCTTAAGTAACTTACCTCAACGAAACCCCCTTGATTCCCTCTTCAAATCTCTCCCAAAAGCTCCAAAAACCGAATAGAAATGGTGAAGAATGAATCAAAATCGTGAAGGGTTCTATTTATGGTTCAACTGACATGGATAGATGCACAATAAGGAGAAATATTTAGTCATAAAATCAGCTTAACCCATAAGATTAGCTTAATAAAGTTTCAGCTTTGGGCTAGATTTGACATTGAATTAGAAGTTCTACTACGTACTAGAATTTGCATATATAGCCTAATAATCTCTGTAGTTTCACTTCACAATAATGGGAACTGAAAAATAATGTCATATTTAGCACTATTAAGTGTATTTCAAGTTTTCAACATAATTAGAGATCCTATAGCTGCACCAAACGCCAAGCACAATTACTGAACGTCTGCACATACCCGAGAAAACTAACATCTATAAAAAGTACAAAAAAGAAGATAAAGCTTTTGTTTTATAACATGCTCCATCAAAGAAAAAAGATTTCTACAGCATGAATATAGAGGATTATACAGATTTTTTATTCTAAAAAAAGGGGCAGCCTGACACACGAATCATCCCGCATTCACGCAGGGTCCGGGGAAGAGCTGCACCCCAAGGGGGTGTGGTATAGGTAGGCTATCGTAATGCAAGTATCAGTAACTGATTTCGCGGCTCGAACCAGTGACCCTATAGAGACAACTTTACTATTACTCCAAGGCTCCCCTGCAAATTAAATATTAAATAAAAAATAGAAACATGAAGCCCATCACCTTTTGCTTCTATTAAGCTTACAAACCTCACTGTTTCACAGCTTAGGCTATACATATATAGAGTATACAGGGGCGGACCCACGTAGGGTCAAGAGGGTTCAAATGAACCCGCTTCGTCGAAAAATAATACTGTATATATATGCGCATTTTATATTTCTAAAAACGTTTTATGTATAAAAATTATTTTGACCCCGCTTAAAACATTGATGACGAATAGCCTGTTGGCAAAGTGGGTTCAAATTTTCCTCAAGGTCTTGAGTTCGAAACCAGTCAGAATTCTTTTTTTTTTAAATACAATTTTCCTATTTAAATACGACGTCGTTTATGTTTAAAATACAGTGACCCACCCCATTCCCAAACTAACAGCCCCAATTCCGAAACCCTTCTCTGTTTCTCTGCATATTTCATAAAAAATGCTTGTTGTCTCTTTCTCTCTCCCTCCCTTTCTCTCTCTCTCTCTACTGAATCTTTTAGTTTAATTTCAAGGTCATATTGCTTCCTTCCATAGCTGTCTCCTGCCATTAGCCTCTCACTCTCTCACTATCAGGTTTCTCTCTGATTTCTAATCTTTTTCTTGTACATATAAATTAGGTCTATCTTATCATTAAGTGATTTAGGGATGACTAATTGACTATAACACATTGGATTCAGATTAATTTTGTTTTCTAAGTGTATAAGTGTATATGTGTTTGGCTATCTGCATTATATAGGTGTTCCTTTCAATTAACTCATTTATTCCATGATATAAATAATCTGCTTTAAAATACTTGCCCATCACTAGAAAATACATTGCTGATTTTTTTATTTGTTCTCTTTGTTGCTTCAAGAAAAGTTATGATGAAAATAATAACTCCTGTAAAGATATTTTGAACTTCCAAAGTTGTGGTCCAAAGCTATTTAATGATGATTAAAATCTCATCTAACTGTTTTATAATATAATGATATGTAAATTAAAAGAAAATTAAATTATTGGTGAAGAATGAATAAATGTTAGTTTAAATTTAAGTTTAATTAAAATATTCTTCTAATTCGAATTCTAATATGGTAATCCAGTTTATGTTACAATGAAGAGATTTTATCCTCTGGTATCTTCCAAGTTGCCACAATCAAGTTCATCCTCTCTAATTGTTACTCCCGTGGAAAAACATTTGAACCAATTAGTAGAACAACCTCAATCCTCTAAAAAACAAAGACAAGGAATAGATCTCGATTCTTTAAAGACTGATCCAAAGGAGAGATTACCCATTAGAGACTTTCATCCAAATGAGCGTGATGAGATTAGAAGAGAATACCTCCGAAGAGGTCCCGCCAACCCCGATATCATAAGTTTCCTCAAAGCGATTTTTCGGGCTTAAAGCGCCATTTCAATCCTAAATGGTTTAAAGGATATCATAATTGGTTGGAGTATAGTGTGATAGAAGATGCAGCTTACTGTTTGTATTGTTACTTATTTCAAGATGAAGGCATTCATCAAGGTGGAGGTGATGTATTTTCAAGTTTAGGATTTAAGAGCTGGCACAAAAAGAACATATTAGATATGCATGGGTCGAGCAGTATTCATAATCAGGCAACAAGGAAATGTGAAGATCTATTAAAACAAAAACAGTCAATTCAAACTTCATTTGATAGGCAATCCACTCAAACCAAGCTCGAATACAAAATTTGCTTGAAGGCTTCAATTGAGGTGGTGAGACTCCTATTGAATCAAGGATTGGCGTTCCGTGGACATCGTGAAGATGAATCATCATTAAACAAGGGTAACTTTCTTGAGATTCTTTCATGGTATGCAGAGAGGAGCGATAAAATTCGTGATCTTGTGTTGAAAAAGGCTCCAAAGAATGATCAGTTGACTTCTCATAAAATTCAGAAAGACATTATCATTGCATGTAAAATTGAAACAGTTAAAGCAATTATGGACGATCTAAATGGAGACTTTTTTGCATTGCTAGTTGATGAATCATGTGATGTATCACGCAAAGAGCAATTAGCTATTGTCTTGCGATATGTTAATAGATGCGGATCTATGGTGGATCATTTTATTTGGATCGTTCATGTTCGTAATACTACTGCTTTGTGTTTAAAGAAAGCAATTGTTGATTACCTTGCTCAACATTCTTTGAGTTTATCTTATGTGCGTGGACAGTGCTATGATGGAGCAAGCAACATGCAAGGGGATTTACGTGGCCTCAAAACTTTGATTCAACAAGAAAGTAAATCTGCTTATTCCATTCATTGCTTTGCACACCAACTTCAATTGACTCTTGTTGCGGTATCCAAAAAGTGTCTTGAAGTGGGAGAACTTGTATTGTTGGTTTCTAATGTATTGAATATAGTGGGAGGTTCTTTTAAACGTATGGATGATCTTCGAGAATCTCAAGCAGAAAAAGTTCAAGAGGCATTAGACATGGGTGAACTTGAAACTGGTAGGGGTTTGAATCAAGAACTTGGTCTTGCTAGAGCTGCAGATACTCGTTGGGGTTCTCACTACAAATCTTTTAAGAACTTTATTTTTATGTTTAGCTCAATTATTGATGTTCTTGATACTATCGTTGTTGATGCCCCGACTTTAGAAGAAAGAGCTAAGGCAAAGGGATATCTTAGCACTTGTCAAACATTTGAGGTTGCTTTCATGTTGCACCTAATGAGAGATGTTTTGGGGATCACAAATGAACTTAATACATCCTTACAAAAAAAGGAGCAAGATATTGCAAATGCTATTCTACTTGTTGAAGTGGCAAAGAGATGGTTGCAAAAGTTAAGAGAAGAAGAATGGGATTCACTTATTGATAAGGTATCTGCATTTTGTGTCAAGTAAAATATTTTGATACCAAACTTTGATGGCCTCTATGTTAACTCTGGAAGATCTCGACGTAAAGTTGCTGATTATACTATTTTACATCACTATCGTGTTGATATATTTTTTAAGATTATTGATTAGCAAGTTCAAGAACTCAATGCTCATTTTAATGAGGTGACAACGAACTTGCTTGTTGGAGTAGCTTGCTTAAATCCAGTTGACTCATTTTTCAGTTTTAACATAAACAAGATATTGAGGATGGCTGAATTGTATCCTGATGATTTTGATGAGAATATAACGGTTACACTCAAGAATCAGCTTGAAACTTATATTGTTGATCTTTCTGTAACACTAGTTAAAACAAAGAAGCATTTGAATTATCCATTTGTGTTTTACCTTGTGAAATTTGCTTTGCTTCTACCTGTTGCCACTGCTACCGTTGAAAGAACTTTTTCGGCGATGAAATTGATCAAGAGTGAATTGCGAAACCGAATGAATGACGAATTCATGAGCGGTTGTTTGGTACCTTATGTAGAAAGAAAAATATTTAACACCATTTCTGATGAGACTATTATGAATACGTTTCAGGAAATGAAAACTCGTAGAGGACAGTTGTAATAATATATTTTATTAATATATTTTTTTTGTTGACCTCTTTATATATTTGCTTCTTCGCATTTTGAACCCGCTTGATAAAAATCTCGGGTCCACCACTGAAAGTTATACCTTCAATATAGATGATTTTCTCGCAGAGGAGCTTCAATGTTTGGAACTCCAGCAACATTCCGCTATTTCATACCACACTCTGGCCGGTGGGCATTCTCCAACGTCTCTTCGTTTCAAGGGTCATGTTTGTGGAATGCCGGTACAGGTTATGGTGGATAATGGGAGCACGCACAATTTTGTGCAAAGTAGAGCTGCTAAGTTCTTTAACTTGGTTGTTTCACCGGTTACACCATGTTCTGTGGTGGTTGGTAGTGGTTAGCGTTTAAGGTGTGAAGGTGTGGTCCATAATGCCGCACTCAACTTGGTTGTATGTTCTTTTGATGCATGGGTCAGATGTCGTCCTAGCCATTACTTGGTTGCTTACACTTGGTCCGATATTGACTGATTATACCACAAGAGTTATGGAATTCACATTCCAAGGCACACAAGTCCGACTAGTTGGAGAACCACCGATAGAATCTCAACCGATGCAATTGCAGTCTCTACGACGATTGGCAGAGCTAGATGCAGTGTCATCATATTTTTGCTTGATGGTGGTGGATGACACACCTCCGATACAAATGGAAGAGCCCCCTGATTTGCTAAGCCTATTGGAAGATTATGCGGATATTTTCCAAAAGCCTCAAGGTTTACCTCCTGTCCGATCTCAGGGCCATGCAATCCATTTGACTCCATGATCCGGACCTGTTAATGTTCGCCCTTATCGCTATCCGTAATTTCAGAAGCAAATTATGTAGCAACTGATGTCTGAAATGTTAGCTGAAGGAGTCATACAACCTAGTACTAGCCCATTTTCATCTCCTGTATTGTTGGTTCGAAAGAAAGATGGCAGTTGGCGTTTCTGTGTCGATTATAGAGCGCTAAATGCAATCACATTGCGAGATCGATTTCCCATTCCGACAATAGATGAACTATTTGATGAGTTACATGGATCCCAGTACTTCTCTAAGTAGGACCTGCTATCCGGCTATCACTAGATCTGTGTCCGACCAGAAGATGTACCCAAAACTGCTTTTCGCACTCACGAAGGACATTATGAATTTTTGGTCATACCCTTCGGGTTGTCCAACGCTCCTTCGACTTTTCAGGCTACCATGAATGCTATTTTTAGACCATATCTCCGGCGTTTTGTTCTGGTTTTCTTCGACGACATATTGGTATACAGCCAGACTTGGGCGCTTCACTTGGAGCATTTAACATTGGTTCCGCAACTACTGCGTGACCATCAGTTAGTGGCTGAGCGACCCAAATGTTCCTTTGGCCAGCAGAAAATTGATTACTTGGGCCATGTTAGCTAGCAGTTGATCACCCCACGATTGAAGCCATACAACAATGGCCTATTCCTCACAATGTAAAAAAAGTTCGAAGTTTCTTGGGGCTGGCTAGATATTACAGGCGTTTCATCAAACACTATGCTATGATTGCTAGTCCTTTGACAGATCTACTACGCAACGAGGCTTTCGTTTGGACTACTCAGGCCCAACAAGCCTTTGAGACTCTGAAACATCTTCTGAGCAGCACTCCGGTCTTAGCATTGCCAAATTTTTCTCAGGAGTTCACTTTGGAAACTGATGCATCTGGGGTAGGAATTGGGGCTGTCTTGTCCCAGAATGGCCATCCTCTTGCTTATTATAGCCAAAAATAGAGTCCACGCATGCAAAAGGCTCCTACTTATCACCGTGAGATATTTGCCATTACTCAATCAGTTGGTAAATGGAGACAATACTTACTTGGTCATCGTTTCACAATCATTACTGATCAACAGTCTCTTATGTGCCTCACTAAGCGGACCATCCAAACTCCGGAGCAACAAAAATGGCTGGGAAAGTTAGTTGGCTATGACTTCAAGATTATTTACCGATCTGGCAAACAGAACCAAGCAACATATACTTTATCTAGGCCTCCTGATGCCGTCCTTAATGCCATCACTGTCCGCACCTGTGATTGGGTCGATGAAGTACGCGAGGCTACTAAAAATCATCCGGAATTGCTGGATATCCTGCACGGGTTGCAAGACGAACCTGAAGTATTTGCTGATTACATTCTCAGGGATGGACTTCTATCTTATAGGGGACATTTGGTTCTTCCTAGCGACTCTCCTATACGCATTAAACTGATGCAGGAGTTCCATGATACTCCTCTTGGTGGTCACGCCGGAATTGCACACACCTTTCATCGAGTATCTTTCAAAAACTTTTGGAATAATATGCGTCAAGATGTCAAGAACTTTGTGACCATCTGTCAAACCTGCCAACAGATGAAAGACACGCACCATGCCCCAGTCGGTCTGCTCCAACCATTGCCGATTCCAGAAATGGTTTTTGAGAAGATTGCGATGGATTTCATCACTTGCCTGCCAAGCTCGAAGGGTAAGGCTACAATTATGACTGTTGTGGACATTGTCTAAGTATGGGCATTTTATTCCCTTACCAGCTTCGTTTTCTCCCCAATCTGTTGTTGTAGCTTTTATTTCTAATGTGATCAAGCTCCATGGGCCTCCACGCGTCATAGTGACTAATCGGGACCCTCGATTCCTCCAATCCTTTTGGCAAGAAATACATAGGTTTCAGTGCACTACTCTTGCTATGAGTACAGCGTATCACCCACAAACGGATGGCCAATCCGAAGCCTTGAACAAGTGTATTGAGCAATACTTGCGCTGCTTTATTGCGGATAATCCTCATGACTGGGTGCCATTGATTCCTTGGGCAGAATTTTGGTATAACACTGCCCTCCAAACCTCGGCTGGTTTGACTCCGTTTCAAGTTTTATACGGAAGAGAGTCACCAACAGTAGCTCGGTATATACTTGGAAGTTCGGTCGATGACTTAGTGCAGCAATATATGCTTAAGCGAGACGAAGTACTGGAGATCCTTAAGTTATATTTATTGAAGGCTCAAAATCGTATGAAGTCCTTAGCTGATAAAGGAAGGTCTGATGTTCAACTCCAAGAAGGTGATTGGGCGTATGTCAAATTAAAGCCTTACAGGCAATATTCAGTGAGACTCCGACGACATCACAAATTGGGCCGCTTTTTGGCCATTTCAGGTGCTCAAACGGATTGGATCAGTAGCATATAAGTTAGACTTGCCTAGTGCTTCGCGCATTCATCTTGTATTTCACATTTCTCTGCTGTAGCGTTGCGAAGGTCGTCCTAATCAGCAGGTGACGCCCATTCTTGATGGTGAGGACCTGGAACCACCTTCTTTGAACCTTGAGGACAAGGTTCTCAATTCAGGCGGGGGTAATGTTATGAATCCAGTTCAAGAATTGGGCCTAGAATCAGCTGAAGAAGTGTGTGGGCCTAGGGTGGAGTCATTTGAAGAGAATATTGGGCCTGGAACTAATCTAAGAAGAAGTAATAGAATTAAACAACCCAGTAGAAGACTAACTGATTTCATTTGGAAGGGTGACTCAGCACAAGAATGATCGGGAAGAGGGTTCGGAGTGGTTACAAATAGCAGGGAACATGGGGAAAATGGGTAGGCAGTTAGTAATCAGTATTGTTTATGTTCTCCTCCCCACTTCTTCTCCAAGTTTCCCATCTTTCCTTCTTATTTCTAATTCCAGTCAGTTTAGTATTCAATTCTGCAGTTTCCTTTTTCCTAGTTTGTAATAGTTGCATTGAATATCCAATCAAGAAGTTGGCTCCAGTTTATTTATTTGTTAGAGCATATAGCGTAAATAAGCTTAATAGTTTTATTCCCACAATCTACATAACCCTAACATTCTCTGGCAATTTGTAAATACAACTGAAACTGAAAAATCATGTAAACATATACATAGATGCATCAAACGCCAATAGCAATTACTGTAAAAAAGAGAAGAGGGAGCCTTTATTTCGAAGAGTTAACATCTTGCAGAAGACAAAGAAGAATGACGAGAAGCAGATATTAAGCTTACCAAAGGCCAAATATTGAAAAAGATGGAAGTAGCCTTTCTCTCCGCTTGGATCGATAAATGTCTTTAACAGTTCTTTCGAGTATAAAAGAACATTTTAGTTCCCCTAGACCAGAATGACCATACCTTCGGGTTTAATAGCCCGTTTGGTGAAGGTTACAAGTGTTTTTTTCGAACTACTTTGGTTAAACAAATTTGGTTAATTTATTTGAAAATTACTTTTGATTAGTATTTGAAAGATCAATTATATCTTTATACATGTTTATCCATATATTAAAAATTATGGTATTGCTAATGCTTTAATTTATTATATATAAAAATAATACTGAATATGGTGTATATCTAATGCATGTATTAGTCTACCAAACAAAAGATTAATAAGCCAAAGTTAATATATGTATTATTTCCCTAATACATTACCCCTATAAGTGCACAAAACATTTTACAGCATCACATTAAATGATTACGGCCATAACTTATTTGGGGGAGGGGGGAGGGGGATACTCCATTAAAAGTAGAGTCCTAGTTTTACTCCAACCAAATTAGTTACTAGTATTTCCTTTTATAACGTAAATCAGACTAACATTTCCATGTTTTTCTCTCAACAAAATTGTCACAAATTAACGTGACTCAATATGAATTAGAGATCAAGAAGCAATTGGGAGGGACTCCTTAGTTAATTATAATTGTTTATCAGTCCTTATGTTATAGTTTCCTAGTTTAGGAATATTACAATTTAGTCTATAGTACTAGGTCTAATGAATCAAGGACACATGTCCATTAGGTACCAACGGCTAGTACAGTTGTGTATCTATCATCTTTATATTTTGTCCCTATGCATTGTAATCATCAATCAGATTTTATGAATCCAATTTACTGTTTTGCTTAGCATTTTCATTCTTTTTCCTTTTTGTTATTCACGAGTTGCCTTCAATCCAATTGTTGTAGCTTAATACGCTACATTTTGGTATCATAGCATCCGTCTTGGGCAACCATGGTGGATAATACCCAATACTCCGACGGCGGGGGTGGTACTTCCAACCTCGAAACACAGATCCAAGCGTTCATAACAACCTCTAGCAAGAGGATTGAGGACTTAGAAGAGTTGCAAAAAAAAATATAAGTAGCAACCCGGCATTTGAAATCGTTGGTGGTGGATATTCATCAGAGGGAAGCTTCCCGATAGGAAGTATCGTCTAACATGGCGCTAACTAAAGAAGGTACGTATTTGGAGTCAGAATAGTCATCTGTTCATGGATTCCTCGAGCTATGTTGACACTGGTAACCCTATCGTCAGCAACAGAGGTTACTCATCCTCATTCATTCCCACTGATACCGGCTTACCCTGGTATCACCGGTAGGTTGTGGTTGCCGCCGGCCCCGACGACTCCCATTTATTCCGGTACCATAAGTTGCTTACCTCTTCCTACTCCTACCTCTCTACCCAGATTAACCTATACAACACCATCTAGTGACCCATTGACATTTGCCCCTATGAGCCCTTATTTTTCATACAACCAGCCACATCTTCAACCTTCAATACTAGGTCTACCTCGTACCACTTCTAGTTTTTTCCGTTCCATGACTAGTCGAATTTCCCTTCCTACGCAAACCCGGTGATTCCCTTAACCTTTGGAATTTTCAACTCCATAACTTCATCTTCCCAATTGCCACTTTACTCATCCTCAGCCCTTTTCTCCTCATATACACCAATAATGACTATAACCTAAATCCCTTCAAAGGCCCAGATGGGAATTTTGACCCAAATGCCCACATACCCATACACTACTTTTATACCTCCTCCTTATAACACACCAAACCATTTTCATGTCCCGCTTGAATCCCAATCTCAACAGTCGCGCATGCCAAAGAGTAAATTGTCTTTCCCAAAATTTGATGGTAATAATACTCGAGCTTGGATTTGGCTTTGTGATCATTATTTCAACCTGTACCGTGTCCCTAAGGTCGAAAAAATAACGTACGTGACCATCAATACCAGGGAGGCTATTGATAACTGGTTTATATGATAGACTATTACTTGGCCCCAATTTTGTATTGATATTTGTGAACATTATGGTCAATCCAAGGCCATTAATAAAGTCACA
Source organism: Nicotiana tabacum (assembly GCF_000715075.1). Lineage (NCBI taxonomy): Eukaryota > Viridiplantae > Streptophyta > Magnoliopsida > Solanales > Solanaceae > Nicotiana > Nicotiana tabacum. The sequence continues at coordinate 14,976,266 of NC_134103.1, forward strand.
GAGTTCAACCAATTGCAACAATGGGCTGATATAGATAGTTTCCAAAAGAATTTTGAGGATCTACGCTGTCATGTGTTATGAGCTAGGCCCTATTTAGACGAGGCATATTTCATTGAATGCTTTGTGGGCAGCCTAAAAGAAGAACTTGGGCCCTTTGTTGATGTGGATAATCCACAAACTTTGTTAAAAGCATACAAGTTTGCCAAACGTTATGAGTGTTCCCTCAATGCTTCTGCCAAACAGACCTTGTCCAAAATTCCCAAGCCCAACCCATCACAATACCCAGCCAAAGCCCAAGTTTCTTTTTCTGTTGGTCGAAGCTCGGGAAATAACTTCAAGTTGATGGGCCAGAAAAACCTTTCTATCGAGGCCTTGAGAGAGCAGAACCTATGTTTCAAGTGTCATGATAAATACTCTCCTGGACACCAATGCAAGCCCAAGGCATTGAATACGAAGGAAGGTGAGGAGACATTTATGGAGGCCCTTGATGAAGAATTGCATAATGAAGTAACGGGTGAATGAGAGGTTGAACAAGTAGAGGTAGCTGTTAATACGTATTGAAGGATGGGTAAGAAAATTTTCAGTTATGGTCTTTATCTATACCGGAGCAATGCATAGCTTTGTGGATCCCCGAGTTATTAAGCAATTGCGACTAAACATGGTACTTGCTAACCGGATCATGAATGTGAAGGCGGCCAATGGCCAGATAATAAAATGCAACCAAAGGTTCTCAAAATTTTCGTGGACAATGAATGGAGAGGCCTTTGTGTGGGACTTGAATATGTTAGGAGCAGATGGTAGTGACATTGTACTTAGAATGGATTGGCTCAATTTTGTAACTCTTATTTTGCTGCACACCCGTTCTCATAGCATCTCATTTTTCAGATGTGAAAGGTTGCTATTAACTAGCAGTGACGATGTGGGCTTGATTGAATTGGGGGATGCTAAATCTATATGACGATTATTGAAGGTGGGCCGCTGTGTCATTATAGCCCAGTTACTATCCCTGCCGACCCTCTGTTGGAATTAGTTGAGCCCATTAAGTCTTTAATTAAAGACTTTGTCGATATTTTTAAAGAACCTCATGGGCTTCCACCGGAAAGAGCTTGTGACCATGCAATTGAACTAGAACCTGGAGCTAAGCCCATCAACCAAATACCTTACAGGTATTCGTTCAAACAAAAGAACACCATTGAAAGAATGGTGAAAGAGATGCTTGATGTGCAAATTGTAGTACCCAATACTTCCCCCATTTGCTTCTCCAGTCATTTTGGTTAAGAAAAATGATTCCACGTGGAGGCTTTGTATGGACGATCGGAGGCTTAATGACTTCACAATTAAGAATAAATATGCAATTTCGAAAGTTGAAGATTTTCTTGATGAACTTAATGGGGTTGCCTTATTTTTCCAGCTAGATTTGAGGTCCGAATACCATCAAATACATATGAGGTATGAGATGAATTCAATACGGCATTTAAAACTGATCATGGATTGTGGGGGTTTAGAGTAATGCCTTTTGTCCTTACTAATGCACTCGCTACATTTCAAGCTTTGATGCATAAACTTTTCAGTCCATATTTAAGAAAATTTATCCTTGTTTTCTTTGACGACATATTAGTCTACAGTATGTCTCTAGAATATTATTTGCAACATTTGAAAATGGTATTTGAAGTTCTAAGGGCTAATTTGTTGTTCGCTAAGATGTCAAAGTGTTGTTTTGGCCGAACCCAAATTGAATACTTAGGCCATTTGATATGTTACACCCCATGTTTTCGTACGTAAAAGTACGCCATAAGTAAATTGATGAAAGCTCGGAAATGAGATGTTACATTTCGCATTTTTGTACGTTAAAGTTTTGTCGTAAGTTAATCGACGTAAGTTCGGGAATGAGATTATTTTGAGATTATAAGTATTATGCTATTTCAAACAAGTGATGAGTAAATTCGTGAAGGGGAGAGGGTAAGCGAATCGAAGAAAGTGAGTTTCGTCAAAGTTTGTCAATTTGGGATAAAATACGGTCTGAGCTATAATGCTCGGTATTTATGGACTAGTACCATACAAGGTACCACATGAACATGATAGTAAGATACATAAAGTGTTTAAAAGTGAGTAGCATTTTAAGTAATTTGAGAGAATTCTTAATTATGTGGGTAATTAGTTAATTATTGGTTAGTGAAAGATTAATAAGTTAACAATTAATTAGAATGGTGAATAAGCTTAATGGATCTTATCCTCAACGTGGCAGCAATCTAAGTTTAATTTAGTGACTCTTTCCTCAACAAATAAGGTGGATCATTTAGAGAAATTCTTGTCTAAGTCATCACCTTAGTGGGGGCCACACCCACTCAGGTAAAAGACTTCCCAAAATAACAAAAAGTGATACATATTTTGGCAAGTGGGAAAGATATATTTTACATGGAGAAGATTTTGGATATGATTAAAGCTTGCTAACGTTAGATGCTAAGCTTTAATCTCCATGGACCAGCAACGTTGGATGCTAAGCTTTAATCTCCATGGACCAGCAACGTTGGATGCTAAGCTTTAATCTCCATGGACCAACAACGTTGGATGCTAAGCTTGCTAATGGATATTTCTGTCACGCCCCAACCTCGGAGAACGTGACCAGCTCTCAACCGAGTGAACCCGATCGAGCAAGCCTATTAAACCTTTCCTAACCGACTCATTCGTAATCCAAAAAAAAAAAACGATCGCATCACCATTTTAAAATAGGGGAGAAATCAGTTATATAACTATATAAACGTTGCTAGTTCATTTTTTCTTATATACATTATGCCATAGTTGAGTTCCCAAAATACAACTCGATCCAACGACCACCCCAACATACATACATGACCCACCAAAACGTCTACGGAGCCTCTAAGAGTACAAAAGAGCAACATGACAATACCGGCAATAAGGCCCCGACTATACCTCAAAATATGAAAACTTATACAAAAGAAGGACCACATGACCCCTGGGATAAATGGGGCTTACCAAGACTGCTGTGAGGAGAGAAAGAGAGCACCACTCTCTGCGATCGGCACTATCTGCGATTGAACCACCTACATCCATTCAAAAATATAGTGCCCCCGACAAAAGGGACGTTAGTACTGTCAAATAGTACTAGTATATAAGGCAAACACCAATCTTAGTAGGATGAACAATGAAACAAAGAGAAGGCAGTCATACTAATCAATAAGTACTTCATAGAAATACAAAGAAACACCACGTAAGGATCACATAGTTTCCAATTCAATCTTTCCATCTTTTTAGATTAATAATCTTTAGTGCCAAAATCACAACTCACAATGCTACCGTATTTTTACACGGAGTCCGGTCTCGGCCCGACCGGCTAATCCATCTCAAGTGAGACATATCCATATCCATAATGTAAATCAATAATTCCAACATAAATGCCACCATGTGTACAACATGGCGTCTGATCTCGGCCCGATCAGCTAAGCCATCCCACTTGAGACATAACCTCTTTCAATTGTTCACTTAGTTCACATTTCTTTCCCATCTTTCATTACATGGCACAAACAACCTCATTTATTAAGTAGTTCTTGGAACTTGGGCACATTTTACAATTCAAGTCTTTCCCTTTTTATTCGTTCAAATAACGTCATCATTCATGTCGATAAGTACCATCACATAAGGCATTGCACACATAAGGGAAGGAGCTTGGAAAATCATAGTTACGTTCTCAAATAGCATGATGAAATGGTAACCATCTAAAATGATTAGGGAACATGAATCTTTCAATCCAACATACTAAGGCAAACAATTCTAGTATGATCAAGTTGGAACTTACACCAATTATTCGGACATCAGGAGTTCGATTCTAAGAAGAAAAGAGTTAGCCATACATACCTCAATTGCGCTTCTTTAGACTCTACAATTATCCGAAACCCTTAGCAACCTCAATCTATTTTTGCAATATACAAATTGAATGCAAAATTAGAAAAACGTTCATGGTTCTAGTTTACTTTTTATTTTTTCCTCACTCTTTGTTACATGCATGCAAGATGAACAACCCTCATACCCATGGACCATCTTATTAATACCCCATTATAGCTATGTTTAAAATTAAGAGCTGTGTGATGAAGTTTTACCTTTTTGGATGAAGAATTTGGTTCTTTGCTTGAATATTTCCAAGATTTGAGTGATGGTTGAAAATTAATTGATGAAAATTAGTCCCTCCCTCTAGAATCCCCTCTCTCTCACACTAGAAATATCATAAATGAGCTTCAAAATAGGCTAAATGGGTGTTTTAACGGAATAGGGGTCGGGTTTTAAATTAAGAAAAATGGTGCCCCGACACAGGTTTGCGGTCAAATATGCAACCGCATAATGGTTATGCGGTCCGCAAAGTGACCGCAGAAACGGCCCTCAGGGGCCTAAACTTTCGGCTCAGGTATGCGATCAGTATGCGGTCCGCATACTTGTTCTGCGGTCGCATAATGCACCGCAGAACTCCCTCCGCAGAAACCCAAGAGGAAATTATGCGACCGATATGCGGTCCGCATATCGATTATGCAGTCGCATAATCGATCGCAAAACTGACCTCAAATTGGCCAAACTCACTGCTTCACTCTGCGGCCATTATGTGGTCCGCAGAGTGATTATGCGGCCGCATAATGGGCTGCAGAAACGCTTCCTTATGCGAAATATTTTTCTCTAAGTCCGTAGGGTACTGTTCAGTCCAAAAAGTCTGAATCGCGGCTCGCAAGTCACCGCGAAGAATTTCTACTATAGTAACGCAGGAATCTAACTTGGCACCACGAAACCCCGAGTTTTTGGTTAAAATTTTTACGGGTCCTCACATCCTCCCCCACTTAAGATCATCCATCCTCGAATGAGGATCAAGGTTCACTTAACACAGTTTCAGTTATGCCGCATATCATCAACCCCAAATTTGCCTAACTTCCTAATTTCCTGAAAATTTCGCCAGAGTTTTCTTTGTATTTAGGCCTATCCACCTGTCAGAGAGCCCCCGAAACACATCTTAGCAACATATATAGAATTAAATGACACAACAGAATACAAAATAACACCAACCGAAGCCTCATGGGGGCACATACAACTAGAAAGTAGTGTCTTTATATTAGCCGAACAAGTGATACAAATTTTTTTTGGGGGGGGGGGGAGGGGACAACTTTATAGAGCTATTATATGGCTATTCAAATAAATGAGGGTGCTTTTCTTTCGTTTCATTCTCGGCTTCCCAAGTAGCTTCTTCGACTTGTTGGTTTCGCCATAACACCTTCACGAATGCAATTTCTTTGTTTCTCAACTTTCGGACCTGCCTATCAAGAATAGCATCCGGAATTTCTTCATATGACAACTCTTCACTAACCTCGATGGCCTCAACCGGCACAATAGCGGACGGATCTCCAACTACCTTCTTCAACATGGACACATGGAATACCGGGTGTACTAATGACATCTCAGGTCGTAGTTCAAGCTTGTACACCACCTGACCTATCCTTTGAATGATTCTATACGGCCCGACATACCTTGGACTTAATTTACTTTTATTTCCAAACCGCATAATCCCCTTCATGGGAGATACCTTCAAGAACACCCAATCATCTTCTTTGAACTCTAAGTCTCTGCGACGAACATCCGAGTAGGATTTTTGACGACTCTGAGCAGTTTTCAACCGCTCTTTTATGATCTTAACCTTTTCCATAGCCTGATGCACAAGGTCTGGTCCTATTAGTTCAGCTTCTCCAACCTCGAACCAGCCAATCGGCGACCTACATCTTCTACCATACAAGGCCTCGAATGGCGCCATCTGAATACTGGCATGGAAGTTGTTGTTATAAGAAAATTCTATGAGTGACAAATGATCATCCCAGCTACCCTTGAAGTCAAGTACACACGCACCCAATATGTCCTCAAGCGTCTGAATAGTCCGTTTTGCTTGCCCGTCAGTCTGTGGATGGAAAGTCATGCTAAGATTTACCTGCGTACCCAAACCTTGCTGAAATTTCTTCCAGAAATTAGCTGTGAATTGGGCCCCTCGATCGGAAATGATGAAAACTGGAGTGCCATGAAGCTTGACTATTTCCTTGATATACAACTGAGCATATTGTTTCGTAGTGTTGGTGGATTTAACTGGTAAAAAGTGTGCTGATTTCGTGAGTCGGTCCACGATCACCCAAATTGAGTCAAACTTACGCGGAGTGCGTGGTAACCCTACCACAAAATCCATGTTGATCATTTTCCATTTCTACATTGGAATTTCTATACTCTGAGCTAACCCACCGGGCCTTTGATGCTCGGCCTTCACTTATTGACAGTTTGAATATTTTGCCACAAAGTCTGCCATACCCCTCTTCATGTTATTCCACCAGTAAACTTCCTTGAGGTCATGATACATTTTTGTAGAGCCTGGGTGCACAAAATATCTAGAAGTATGCGCTTCTGCCATGACTCTTTCCTGAAGACCATCTACGTTTGGAACACATAGTCGTCCTTGGTACCGTAATGTATTGTCATCCATGCCAAGAGAAAAAGCTGTAGTATTATGTTTATGAATCCCTTCCTTCAGTTGCACCAATACTGGATCACTGTATTGTTTCTCCTTGACCTCCGTCACAAGAGATGATTCCGCCCTATTCCGCACAATCACTCCCCCTTCACTAGAGTCCGTAAGACGAACTCCCAAACCGGCCAACTGGTGAACCTCCCACGCCAAGGGCCTTTGACATGCCTCCAAGCGAGCCAAACTACCCATAGATTTCCGACTAAGAGCATCCACCACCACATTAACTTTCCCCGGATGATACAAAATGTCGATGCCATAATCTTTGAGCAACTCAAGACACCTTCTCTGCCTTAAGTTCAATTCCTTCTGTTTGAAAATGTATTGAAGACTCTCGTGGTCCGTGAATACATCTACATGGACTCCATACAAATAATGACGCCAAATTTTTAATGTAAAAACCGCTGCCGCAAGCTCTAAGTCATGAGTTGGATAGTTCTTTTCATGATTATTAAGTTGCCTTGAAGCATATGCTATAACCTTACCATGTTGCATTAATACACACCCAAGACCTATCCTTGAAGCATCGCAATATACCACAAACCCCTCGGTACCCTCTGGCAGGGTCAATACCGGCGCCGAAGTCAATCTTGATTTCAATTCCTGGAAGCTCCTTTCACAAGCATCGAACCACTGGAACTTAACCGCCCTCTGCATCAATTTAGTCAATGGAGAGGCAAGAGTAGAGAACCCATCCACAAACCTCCTATAATACCCGGGCAAACCCAAGAAACTGCGAATCTCTGTTGGAGTAGTTGGTCTAGGCCAATCCTTCACCGCTGTAATCATTTGAGGATCCACCTTAATTCCTTCCCCGAAGACGACATGACCCAGGAATGTAACAGATTCAAGCCAAAATTCACATTTCGAGAACTTTGCATACAATTGGTGTTGATGAAGAGTTTGCAGAACTGCCCTGAGGTGATCAGCGTGATCCTCTCGACTTCGTGAATACACCAGGATGTCGTCAATGAATACTATCACAAAGGAGTCGAGGAACGGCTTGACGACTCGATTCATAAGATCCATGAAAGATGTCGGGGCATTTGTTAGCCCGAAAGACATTACCAAAAATTCAAAGTGCCCATACCGGGTTCTGAAAGCTGTTTTTAGAATATCCTGCTCCCTTACCTTCAATTGATAGTACCCGGACCGCAAATCAATTTTGGAGAAGAACTTAGCACCTTGCAATTGGTCAAACAAATCATATATTCTAGGAAATGGGTATTTGTTTTTTATTGTGACTTTGTTGAGTTGCCGGTAATCAATACACATCCGCAGCGATCCATCTTTCTTTCTGACAAAGAGAACTGGTGCGCCCCAAGGTGACACACTCGGTCGGATGAAACCTTTCTCTAGCAAATCCCTCAGTTGTTCCTTTACCTCTTTTAATTCTGCCGGTGCCATTCTATAAGGTGGAATGGATATAGGCTGCGTGCCTGGCATCATATCAATCCCAAAATCAATCTCCATGTCTGGAGGGATTCAAGGAGCTCATCCGGAAAGACATCGGGGAAGTCATTCACAATTTGTACAGATTCAAGGGTAGGCACCTCAGTAGTGGTGTCCGTCACTCGGACTAAATGATAAATATACCCCTTCATGATCATATTTGTGGCCTTAAGGTAAGAAATAAACCTATCTTTCGGCATAACATTATTCCCCTCCCACTCAACAGTTGGCTCGATTGGAAACTCAAGCCTCATAATTCTGGTCCGACAGTCAAGTTTGGCAAAACATGAATAGAGCCAATCCATTCCCATTATTACATCAAAATCAATCATCCCTACTTCAATAAGATCGGCCATGGTAATCCGACCACGCACCGTGACAACACAATCCCTATAAATTCGTGCAGTCATAATACACTCGCCAATTAGAGTAGATACAGAGAACGGCTCATGAAGTTGTTCCGGTTCTATCCCGAAGCTCGTAGCAATATACGGAGTAACATAGGACAAAGAAGATCAGGGATCAATAAGGGCATACACATCATGAGATTGGACAGTCAATATACCTGTGACGACATCTGGGGAAGCCTCTGCACTCTGTCGACCACTCATAGCATTGAATTAGCTGGGTCCTCCCGAACTCTGTGCACCACCCCTAGCTGCACCATGCCCTGTGGGTGCTAAAGAGCCTCGAGCTGGAGGGGGTGCTGAAGATGTAGCAGCTGTAGGACTGGATGACTGAGTTGTGCCCCTGCCTGCACCCTGACGGGATGCACGACACTCCCTCTGAATATGACATCTCATCACGCATCCGTAACATACTGGCATGTCTAAGTAGCAGACTCCCGAATGTATCCTCCCACACTTAGGGCATGGGGCCCTCTGCTGCTGCTGGAATCTCCCTCCTGATCGCCCCTGATGGTGGGACCCCCTGCTGCCCTAACCGGGCCTAAAGTGACTCCCCTGCTACTAATCGTGCCCTGATGGCGGGGCACTAGCTGAAGACTGAGCATAAGACTGGGGTGGCCCTGATGATCCTCCCCGAAAAGCTGATCTCCCACCTCTGAATGAATCCCCAAGGTTGCCCCGCTGATCGGGCCCTACTACTACTTTCCCGTTCCATCCTGAGCTTTAACTTTCGAGCCTCCGTAGCTTGGGCAAATGCCACCATCCTTCCATAGTTAATGTCAGAATTTAGAGCAGTTGTGGAAACCTCATTAATAACCAAAGGGCTAAGGCCCTGCACAAATCGACGCACTCTTGCCTCCATAGTCGGCATCATATGAACACCATACTTCGACAGGCGCACGAACTCCATGTGATACTCCCATACATTCTTACTACCCTGTTTAAGGGTCTCAAACTCCACAGCACGGTCTGCCTTAGTCTCGGCAGGCAAGAAATGGTCTATGAAGGCATCCGCGAACTCACTCCATCTCGCCGGAGGGCTCCCCTCCTTACGGGAATCTTCCCACATCTCAAACCAGGAATATGCTACCTCTTTCAGACTATAAGAGTCCAACTCTACTCCCTCTACTGCAGTAGCACGCATAACTCGGAGAGTCTTATGCATCTCATCAATAAAATCCTGAGGGTCTGCCCCGAGATCAGTACCTGTGAACACTGGAGGGTCTAACTGAAGGAACCTGTTTACCCTGGAACCAGAAGAATCCTCTTGCGAGCCAAATAAGGTGGGTGCAACATTTGACCTCTGGGCCTGAGAAGCTACTAACTGAGTCAGCATCTGAATAGCTCCCCTAAGATCCCCATCAGAAATACCGGGACCTGGAGTTGGGCTGGAGGTGGAACAGGTATATCTACGGGAGGGATTGTGGCATCCTCCGCGGGTGTAGGAACTGGGGTAGTATATTCTAGAGTAGATGAATCAGGCAGTGTGGTAGTAGGGGGATTATCCACACCCGTATTATCAAGTAAGGGATCAACAGCCACTCCTGGTGTGGCATTGGCTTCTTGGCCAATTCTCGCTCTCTTCTTAGGTGTCATTTACTGAAAATTAGAACAATGCACGAGTTAAAGGAGAACAACCTCACATTCCGCTATATCGCACAATATAGAACAACAATGAAGGGTATTATTCCTAAATGTCCAAGTAGCTCCCTAATTATAAATGTGGTCGACAACACACCGATAAGAAGGGCTCTACTAGACATGGCTCCGAGATATCCTAGGACACTTTAAAACCTTAGGCTCTGATACAAAGTTTGTCACGCCCCAACCTCGGGGAGTGCGACCGACGCTCAACCGAGTGAACCCGATCGAGCAAGCCTATTAAACCTTTCCTACCCGACTCATTCGTAATCCAAAAAAAAAAGATTGCATCATCATTTTAAAATAGGGGAGAAATCAGTTATATAACTATATAAACGTTGCTAGTTCATTTTTCCTTATATACATTATGCCATAGTTGAGTTCCTAAAATACAACTCGATCCAACGACTACCCCAACATACATACATGACCCACATAAACGTCTACGGAGCCTCTAAGAGTACAAAAGAGCAACATGACAATGCCGGCAACAAGGCCCCGGCTATACCTCAAAATATGAAAACTTATACAAAAGAAGGACCACATGACCCCTGGGAGAAATGGGGATCACCAAGACTGCTGTGAGGAGAGAAAGAGAGCACCACTCTCTGCGATCGGCACTATCTGCGATGGAACCACCTACATCCATTCAAAGATGTAGCGCCCCCGGCAAAAAGGACGTTAGTACTGTCGAATAGTACTAGTATGTAAGAAAAACACCAATCTTAGTAGGAAGAACAGTGAAACAAAGAGAAGGCAGTCATACTAATCAATAAGTACTTCATAGAAATACAAAGAAACACCAAGTAAGGATCACATAGTTTCCAATTCAATCTTTCCATCTTTTTAGATTAATAATCTTTAGTGCCAAAGCCACAACTCACAATGCCACCGTGTTTTTACACGGAGTCCGGTCTCGGCCCGACCGGCTAAGCCATCTCAAGTGATACATATCCATATCCATAATGTAAATCAATAATTCCACATAAATGCCACCATATGTATAGCATGGCGTCCGATCTCGGCCCGATCGGCTAAGCCATCCCACTTGAAACATAACCTCTTTCAATTGTTCACTTAGTTCATATTTCTTTCCCATCTTTCATTACATGGCACAAAAAACCTCATTTATTAAGTAGTTCTTGGCACTTAGGCACATTTTACAATTCAAGTCTTTCCCTTTTTATTCGTTCAAATAACGTCATCATTCATGTCGATAAGTACTATCACATAAGGCATTGCACACATAAGCGAATGAGCTTGGAAAACCATAGTTACGTTCTCAAATATCATGATGACATGGTAACCATCTAAAACGATTAGGGAACATGAATCTTTCAATCCAACACACTAAGGCAAACAATTCTCGTATGATCAAGTTGGAACTTACAACAATTATTCGGACACCAGGAGTTCGATTCTAAGAAGAAAATAGTTAGTTATACATACCTCAATTGCGCTTCTTTAGACTCTACAATCATCCAGAACCCTTAGCAACCTCAATCTATTTTTGCAATATACAAATTGAACCCAAAATTAGAAAAACGTTCATGCTTCTAGTTCACTTTTTATTTTTCCCACACTCTTTATCACATGCATGCAAGATGAACAACCCTCATACCCATGGACCATCTTATTAATACCCCATTATAGCTATGTTTGAAATTAAGAGTTGGAGTGATGAAGTCTTACCTTTTTGGATGAAGGATTTGGTGCTTTACTTGAATATTTCCAAGCTTTGAGTGATGGTTGAAGATTAATTGATGGGAAATAGGCTCTCCCTCTAGAACCCCCTCTCTCTTACACTAGAAATATCATAAATGAGCTTCAAAATAGGCTAAATATGTGTTTTAACGGAATGGGGGTCGGGTTTTAAATTAAGAAAAATGGTGCCCCGACATAGGTCTGCGGTCGCATATGCGACCGCATAATGGTTATGCGGTCCGCAAAGTGATCGCAGAAATGGCCCTCAGGGGCCTAAACCTTCGGCTAAGGTATGCGACCAGTATGCGGTCCGCATACTTGTTCTGCGATCGGATAATGCACCGCAGAACTCCCACCGCAGAAACCCAAGAGAAAATTATGTGACCGATATGCGGTCCGCATATCGATTATGCGGTCGCATAATCAACTGAAAAACTGACCTCAAATTGGCCAAACTTACTGCTTCACTCTGCGGCCATTATGCGGTCCACAGAGTATTTATGCGGTCGCATAATGGGCCGCAGAAACTCTTCCTTCTGCGAAACATTTTCCTCTAAGTCCATAGGGTACTGTTCCGTCCAAAAAGTCCGAACCGCAGCTCGCAAGTCGCCGCGAAAAATTTCTACAATAGTAACGCAGGAATCTAACTTGGCACCACGAAACCCCGAGTTTTTGGTTAAAATTTTTACGGGTCCTCACAATTTTCCTACTTCGATCCGCCGTTATGTGTTTTTCGCAAAAGACGTGTATTAGAGGAATTGTCAAGAGAAACGGTCCAGGTATGTTAAGGTTATCCCTTCTTTCCTTTTGGCATGATCCAAATGATACAAATGAAATGAGCAAAATACGCAACTTTCATAAATGACTCTATTCATATAAATACTATGGGTGTCTATATTCTTGATTCCCCATGTATCCTATTATTTTATCATTTGTTTATGGGTCTTAGAAAATACGTAAGTTGACAAAGTTTTCTTCATGATATTAATCAAAGGCATAATGGTCTTATGACATTTCGAAAGATTTTATTGACGCACTTTTTATACATTACATTCATTTATACATGTACATTGACCCATGACCAGATGACGTTATATACGCGTATATATGTATATATGTGTATGTGAGATATGAAAAAAGGTTACGGCGTTATATACGCACCTCCACCTGATCAGCTGGTATACATTGATGATGTTGCCCACAGTAGTCAAAATGATATAATGGGATGCCCTCAGAGGCTTGATGACCTCAGTGATGAGTAAATTCATGAAGGAGAGAGGGTAAGCGAATCGAAGAAAGTGGGTTTCGTCGAAGTTTGTCAGTTTGGGATAAAATACGGTCCGAGCTATAATACCCGATATTTATGGACTAGTACCATACAAGGTACCACATGACCATGATAGTAAGGTGTATAAAGTGTGTTAAAAGTGAGTAGCATTTTAAGTAATTTGAGAGAATTCTTAATTATGTGTATAATTGGGTAATTATCGGTCAGTGAGAGATTAATAAGTTAACAATTAATTAGAATGGTGGATAAGCTTAATGGATCTTATCCTCAACGTGGCAGCAATCTAAGTTTAATTTAGTGACTCTTTACTCAACAAATAAGGTGGATCATTTAGAGAAATTCTTGGCTAAGTCATCACCTTAGTGGGGCCCACACCCACTAAGGTAAAAGACTTCCCAAAATAACAAAAAGTGATACATATTTCGGCAAGTCGGAAAGATAAATTTTACATGGAGAAACTTTTGGATATGATTAAAGCTTGCTAACGTTAGATGCTAAGCTTTAATCTCCATGGACCAGCAACGTTGGATGCTTACCTTTAATCTCCATGGACCAACAACCTTGGATGCTAAGCTTTAATCTCCATGGACCAGCAATGTTGGATGCTAAGCTTACTAATGGATATTTCCCTACTTCGATCCGTTGTTATGTATTTTTCACAAAAGACGTGTGTTAGAGGAATTGTCAAGAGAATCGGTCCAGGTATGTTAAGGTTGTCCCTTCTTTTCTTTTGGCATGATCCAAATGATTTAAATGAAACGAGCAAAATACGCGCAACTTTCATAAATGACTTTATTCATATAAATACTAGGGATGTCTATATTCTTGATTCCCCATGTATCCTATTATTTTATCATCTGTTCATGGGTCTCAGAAAATACGTAAGTTGACAAAGTTTACTTCATGATATTAATCAAAGGCATAATGGTCTTATGACATTCCGAAAGATTTTATTTATGTACTTCTTATATATTGCATTCATTTATACATGTACATTGACCCATGACCAGATGACGTTATATACGCGTATATATGTATATATATGTATATGGGATATGGAAAACAGTTATGGCGTTATATACGCACTACCACCTGATCAGCTGGTATACATTGATGATGTTGCCCATAGTAGCCGAAGTGATATAATGGGATGCCCTCAGAGGCTTGATGATAATATGAACGCATATACACATGCATGGTATGATATTTATAGGCATATGCATGACATTATAATATTAAATGATTCACAGAGCTATTCAAATATACATGTTGAGTCTTTTACTCCATGTTTCTCTCATGTCTATTATTTACTGATTTTATTCCTTACATACTCGGTACATTATTTGTACTGACGTCCCTTTGCCTGGGGACACTCCGTTTCATGCCCGCAAGTCCCGATAGATAGGTCGAGAGTCCTCCAAGTAGGCTATCAGCTCAGCGGAAGGTGTTGGTGCGCTCCATTTGCTCCGGAATTGCTTGTTTGGTCAGTATGCTTTAGACGTGTATTGTTTGGTATGGCGGGATTCTGTCCCGATCCTTATAATAATTATGTATTCTTAGAGGCTTGTAGACAGATGTCATGTACGCAAAAGATTATATGGCCTTGTCGGCCTATGTTCAGTGTGCGAGTGGTTATTTTGGTCTTATAGGCTCGTATGTCCATGTATAAGTTAGTATTACATATTGTATTCTACTTATCCCACGGCAGCCTCTTTGACTCAGTTATCTATAATAGTATGATACGAAAAGATACGTTATGTTGGTACTCGGTTGAGTAAGGTACCGAGTGCCCGTCGTGGCCCATCGGTTTGGGTCGTGACATGATATCAGTCCAAGGACCGACCCATCAAAGATTGAAGCAATGGTGGATTTGCCTTATCCACAAAGTGTACGAGAGATGAGGGGATTTCTTGGTTTAACCGGCTATTATCGACAATTCATTAAGCATTTTGCAATTATTAGTCGGCCCTTAACTGAATTGTTAGAAAAAGGGAGCATTCAGTTGGAGTGGAAAAGCTTCTTTGGCATTTGATGAACTGAAAAATGCCATGATTAGAGCTCCTATTTTGGGACTTTCTGATTTCTCTATTCCATTTATTATTGAGGTTGATGCAAGTAGGACAAGGATCGGAGCAGTCTTGATAAAAAATCACAAGGCAATAGCTTTTTTGAGCCAAGCCTTAAGCCCAAAACATTTGGGCTTGTCCACGTACGAGAAGGAACTGTTGGCCTTATTATTGGCAGTAGACAAATGGCGGAATTACCTTCAGCCCAACCATTTTATTATCCGGACAGACCACTTCAGCCTCAAATTCTTGAAGGATCAAAGGGTGACTATGACTTTGCAACATAAAGGCGTCTCCAAACTTATGGGCCTCAGCTATGAAATACAATTTCGTAAAGGGGTTGATAACATTGTGGCAGACGCTTTATCTAGAAAAATTGAACCCAATAGCGAAGGGGTTGGGCCATCAGAATGCTATGTACTATGAGTTGTTCAGCCCAAATGGGATCACGAGCTAATTGACAGCTATGATTGGGATCAAGTAGCCCAAAAGTTGATTACACAATTAACTCTGGACTCAACTGTTGTTCCAAATGTCACTTTCATCAAGGGAGTCTTACGAATGAACGGCAAATTATGAGTGGGTAATAATGGCGAGATCAAAAACAAGATAATTGAGCAAATGCATTGCACCCGTGGGGGGGTCATTTTGGGATTCTAGGTACTTAGCAAAGGGTGAAAGCTAATTTCTTTTGGACGAGTATGATAAAGGATATCAAGGAAAAGGCCAAAGCTTGTGATACCTGCTAAAGAAACAAAGCTGAACATGTACCATACACGGGCCTTTTGCAACCTCTGTCAGTACCGTCTAATGCTTGGGAACATGTGACTATGGACTTTATTGAAGGCTTGCCCAATTCCTTTGGAAAGAATACAATTCTAGTGGTTATTGATAGATACACAAAGTATGCACATCTCTTTACTTTAACTCATCCCTATAATGCTTCACAGGTAGCTCAATTATTCTTTGATAATGTTTGCAAGCTATATGGGATCCCAAAATCCATCCTTTCCGACAGAGATCCTATATTCACTAGTTTGTTTTAGAAGGAAATATTCAAAGGATTACAGGTAGAGAAACGCCGGCTTATCATCCACAAACTGATGGCCAATCGGAAAGGCTAAAATAATGTGTTGAAACTTACCTACGATGCATGACTGGTCTCAAGCCCAAGGATTGGAGCAAATGGATTTCTATGGCTGAATATTGGTACAACACAAAGTTCCAATCGGGTATTGGCATGACACCCTTCAAGGCCCTCTATGGCTACGACCCTCCACTTTCCAGTTTCGAGCTTATTGCACAATCAAAGATAAAATCTGTAGATCAGGTATTGAAAAAGAGGCAATTACTGGATCAAATATTGAAGGATAATTTGGTCCAAGCCCAGAATTACATGAAATAATTTGCAGAATAAAAAAGGAGCTAGAAGGAATTCAAGGTGGGAGATATGGTCTACCTCAAACTTCAACCTTATCGGCAAATGTCTGTGGCTGTTCGAAAGAACCTTAAATTATCAACAAGATTTTTTGGCCAATATGAAGTCAGTCGAAGAACTGGAGCTGTCGTTGATGAGCTCAAGCTGCCAATGGGTTCAAAAATTCACCTCGTCTTTCACGTGTCGCAACTAAAAAAAAAGATTGGTGATCAAGTGGTTCCTTCCATGGACCCTCCATACTGCAGCAACGAAGGACAAATATTAACCGAGCCCATAGCTATTATAGAAAGAAAAATGATTAAGTAAGGCAACAAAGCAGTTGTTCAAGTGCTTTTCAAGTGGGCAAATCTTTCAAAAGAAGAAGCAACATGGAGGATTATCGTTTCCTCAAATCATAGTTTCCTGGATTTGATGTTTGATGCCATGAATTTTCTTAAGGGGAGTTGAATTGTCACGAATTAACGTGACTCAATCTGAATTAGAGATCAAGAAGGAATTGGGAGGGGCTCCTTAGTTAATTATAATTGTTTATGAGTCCTTATGTTATAGTCTCCTAATTTAGGAATATTACAGTTTAGTCTATAGTACTCGGTATAATGAATCAAGGACACATGTCCATTAGGTACCAACGACTAGTACTGTTGTGCCTATATCATCTTTATATTCTGTCCCTATGCATTGTAATCATCAATCAGATTTTATGAATCCAATTTACTGTTTTGCTTAGCTTTTTCATTCTTTTTCCTTTTCGTTATTTATGAGTTGCCTTCAATCTAACTGTTGTAGCTTAACACGCTAAAAAAATCGTCAAAATTAGTGAAGTATATCTTCAACGCCTCAAATGTTGTTAAAGTTACACAAAGCAAGTCTTCCATGCTTTAGCCATTCTTGACGGTCTATAAAAACTTAAATTCTTTTTCGAAATAATTACTTTCATCGTAAAAAAATTATGCATTCATCAAACCAATGATAACCTGATATGTATCACCTAACTATGATAATTAAGTGTATTTTCAATTGATTCATTACTTAACGATACTCCCTCCGGTTAAGTGACTTTGGCCTTTTTATTTTGGTTCAAAATAAGTTTTTTTTACATAATCAAGAAGGAATTAATTTTATTTTTTAAAAATTTGTCCTTATTTACATATCTTAATGTTTCAAGATAATAGTTAATTAAAAATAATTTAATAAATATATTTTTTTCCTTACAAATTCGAATTTTCTTAAATGGTGTGCCAAAGATTAGAATTATGGACCGGAGGGAGAAATGAATTAGTGTAAACATAGGGTACATGGTAACGTTTTACCATGCGGTCTTCAAATAGCATTTAGTCATATACTATTATTGTTATCAAATGAAAATAAAAGTGAATTATTAAAGAGAACATTCAAACACTCCTAAGCATTTAGTCGAAACAGTGGCGGACCTAGGATTTTGCACAAGCGGGTTTAGTCAAAGACGAGCACAAGTAATAGTATAAATGGTGTCGGGTATGACAACCAAGATTTGATCATTTATTTATTTATTAGTCTTAACACAATCTCAAAATGAAGTTATTCTAAAGTTGGCACTCTATAGTTTAACAAAAATGAAAATATTTTTCAAAAGGTTCAAACAAATTTATCTATCTCTGCTCGTAGAAATATATTTAGTATATTAACAGATTTTACTTCCAGAAATTCAATGTAACAAAAATTTGTTAACTCTAAAATATTTAAATAAATCTAGGGTTTTCTTTGTTACTAATAAGAAGTTGTTATCTGAAGAGCGGAGAGAATAAATCTATAAATACTAAACTAATTCAAGTAACAACTTTTTGGAGCTATATACCAAACTAGAAAATTCAGTATAAAACAAATAAACGTCACTAAACTAAATAAAACTAACTAATTATAAATAATTTCAACAAATATATTTGCCTCTTATCAAATTTTAAGAAACAACGAACCAATTTCACTTTGTAGGCAAGTTTGATTTTTTGAGCAAATTAAACTATAGAATAACTTTATTGTATTCCGGCAGAAAAGAAAGATAAAGTAACATAGTAAAATGATATATGAGGGGACATAAGAGTAATATTAGAAGGGTTAATCTCAAATACAATCTTGGCCATTGGTTGCATATGCTCCCTCCCAGGAGGGAGATTAAAAGAATTAATTGGAAGATGGAATAAATTTGGATTCGAACTTGGCACCCTCGAAACATTTTGAACCCACTCGACCACCTCAACAAAGAATATCTTTGTTAAAGAGGGTTCAATTTATTATTTTCTATATAAATACTATGCTTAAATATAATTTTTCAATATGCACGGTATAATTACTTAACCCTCTTGACACCATGTGGGTCCGCCTCTGGCCGAAACACATAATTACAAGTAATAACTGTACTACTTAGCAAATTACATCGAGACAAGGATTTAATTATATACACTATTAAACTAAAAAAAACTACACTATTAATAATTTTAACCTGTGATAACATATTAATTGACATGTTACCAATTAAATCTTATCATATAAATTACTTGTAAATATTTTATATATGACCTGATTATGATAATAGCCAATAGGTTTGGTTTGATTTTGCGAATTCACTTTAACACCCCTAAATTTCAATCTTGGTCAAATTCAAGCGTATAAGTTCGTAATATTCTTTGACAATAAAACTTTACTGAACAAAAAAGAGAATGCAAAGAGCAACAAATGTAAACCAAAAAGTTCACAGCACATAGGAAATTCTATTGCATTTGTGCCAGTGTATTGTCATAATTTGGCTGTGTATTGATTTCGGGATAGGCGCGACGGAATTACGACTTTACTTTATATCATGATTGATGTTTCCGTCGAATTATTTTCCAAGCAGAGTAAGCCAATTGTATTTACACATATTATTATTATTAAGAAATATATTTCTCCATCTGTTTTAACTTATAATTAATGTGAACTTATTTCTTAATCCATCCCAAAAAGAATGATTATTTTTTAAAATTTGGAAACAGTTTAATTCAAATTTTTCATTTTACCCATAATGAGAAGTTTTATAGTAACATAAATGTTATGATATATTTAAAAACATAAGTCTCAAAAAGTCTTTTATTTTTTCTGAACTCTATGAGTAGGCCGACGTTGATGTGAAAAGTTGGTTTTAATTTGCAGGAGAAACTTGTTCTAGTTGTCCAAATTAATATGACAGAAATAATAATAACCCTTGTATAGTTGTAATAAATACTAATAGCCTTTGAAAAGGTGCATACGAATTTTAGGGAAAGGCATTAAATGAAAATAAAGATCCATGCAGAGAAGTGTGATTGCTGGATTACTTCCCTCATTTTGGCTCTTCAAAACACTCAGAAATTTTAACAAAATGTTGGATTCAAATCCGTCACTAAAACAATGACATCTGTGCATTATTTGTCACTAGCTGGAGATCTCCCTTATAAAAACTCAGCTCTGTACTTGTGAGTAAAGGATCAAATTGGCTTAGCAAGAACACCTGAAATCATTAATAGTGTTGGAATTACTATGTAAATTAATTTCACCAGTTATTGTATATAACAATTCATGCTAGCACTCTGTGCCGGAGCCACATGCACTCAAGGGGTATCAACTGACATCCCATTGTCGGAAAATACACTGTGTTGTCTGTGTAGCTAGGTAATTTTTTTTAAATATATATATATATATATACTATGTATTGACACTTCTTGGTGAGTTTATTTCTTTATATTTTGACTCCCCTTAATAAAATTTCTGGCTCCGCCACTGCTTGTGCTAAACATATATAAGTCGAAGCACCATCGGTTCGAAGTCAGTACCCTTGAATGGTTCAATATTTTGAACTTAAGCAAGTCACTTTGCTCAAAGTTGCATAAATTTCAATGACTTTTGTTGAAATACAAAAGAAAAATATGAAACAAGGATTGAAGGGCTAAGAATTGAAATCATAAATGTCAGCTGTGCAGCAAGTAAAGTATTACTAATCATAAATGTCAGCTGTGCAGCAAGTAAAGTATTACTCCCTCCGTCTCATATTATCTGTCATGATTCTCTTATACATGCCCCTTGAGAAAAATTAATTAGGATGGAATTTTGACTATTTTATCCGTATTCATGTCTTAATATTTAATCTTTCTTCATTGGTATTTGAACAAAGTTTCAAGAATAATTATTACTAAGAGTAAAAAAGGAAAAAAATAATTAATTTTGTCTTGAACTTCTAAAGTGACAAATAATTTGAGACAACTATTTTTAGTAACCACGACTGATAATATGAGACGAAGGGAGTAGCAAACTTGCTATAAATGTCATGCATCTTGTTAGCAAGAATGACTTAAAAGAGAAATTCTTTTCTTCTCCACAAAATTAAGTATTTTATCTGGATTCTTTACCCTAACCAACCAAAAGAATTGGAACGTTAACAAACCACAAATCATGCAGTAAGAAAACTTAATGTTGTAATTCTGTTACCAATGCCAGTTCCCTGAAACTCACATTATGATACTAGTGTTTTGCTGTCCCTTGAGAAATCTATAGACACTGCTGATGGTGGCCGCAACTGGAGCATCTTCCTAGCTATATTCAATGCTTTTTCTGCTTCAAGTTCTGGGTGCTCCAGGATGTTCATTATCACAAGTGATGGCGAGCTAAAGAGAATGAATCGGATAAACTCAAACTCAGGAATGAAAGCTGAGATATTCGTTAATTTGACCAGATGAAGCTTGCTAAGGGGAAAAGTTGTGCAGCAGTCCAAGCATTTTAGATAACCCGAGACTTGTTCCTGGTTTAGCGCGCTCGATTGTAGAAGCCTACACAAAAATATAGCAGAAACATAAAAAGTGCTTATTTGGTTCCTAAACAAATTATCATGAATTAGATGGAGTTTCACAACTTACCTCTACATAGAGTTCTTGCAAGTTGGGAGCACTTGCAAGTAGGAGGACAACTACAGATATTTGATTAAAGTCCATAAAGTTCACACCTTTGAGTTCAAGAATCTTTAGAGAGTATGACGATGGCAATAACATTGGCAGAACAGGAGCTTCATCTAGGAGCTGAAACATTAATGATGTGTGAAAACACAATTTAATCACATTAAATTAAAAAATAAGAATGTTAGTTGTGAAGGTAAAATACAAGCTTGGTTAAAGTAATAGGAACAAAAAGCAGTGTAGAAATAATCTCAATAGCACTAAATACCTGCGGAAACATGCCATTAAGAGGAAGTATTTTGACTTTAGACAGGGTACCCACAAATGTAACCAAATCAGAAACAGGTTTGCCTTCCCTGCCTGTTACAACTCTCTCCAATGAAACAGAAAGTTCAGACAAGTTAGAAGCATTCTCTAAGGAGATTGATTTGAATTTCTCATCGTCCTTGATAAACAACCTCTTGAGATTACCCGTAGGAGGCATCATATTAGACTGATCGACAATAAGATCCTGTAGAAAATAAACAGGAATACAAAGATGAGGAAGATCTCCAAACTATCTAGACAGAACTGCGGATGACATTGTCAAATTTAACACTCCATAACTGCAAGAAGAATAGAAAGGGTGTGGTTTAATTGCATTATTTACAACAAGGAAGCCTTCCGTCAATACTTCATGAATCATGAATAAAGGGGAATATACAGATTTCTTATTCTAAAGAAAAAAAATCAAAAGAATAGGACTGAGAACCACATCACCTTTTGCTTCTATTAAGCTTATCAAACTGACATAGACAGCCACACAATAAGGAGAAGAAAAAAAGGTCCAATAATTGGTCAAATTAACTTCGAAAATTAGCTGTTTCACAGATTAGGTATATATATTTTGACATCAAACTAGTAGCCTTAATAAGCTAGTAAGTAGTTACGTAGTAAAATTTGAATAGCCTAAAAAACTTAGTATGAGGCAGAAGGTAAAGCCTTAGAACCCCAACCACATCATGGGACATCAATGACGATTTTAAACCCATCAAGTTTTAAGCAAAAACCCAAATCGATTCAGGTGATTTGATTTAATTATGCCCCCAGAAAATATAAATACAATTCTTGATTCCAAAGTTCTACAGAACCCCAGACCATAACAGCACATGAATTGTGTTAACAATGAAAACAGTAGTAGTGTGAACCAGGCATTGCTTCAGTATAGTATCCTAACTAAACTATTTTGACAAGCCAATGTTGAAAATTTTGGGATAATACTATAAGCAACCTCATCAATTGAAGAGTATTAGAGTGAGTAAAAGTTTAACATTTTGGATCCACAGCTTTTGCACCGAGACAGATGAACGCCAGGAAGTCATGGAAATAAGTAATTTAGCCTGTGAAACTAAACTTACCAAGATAAAACAGTGCAGAAAGGGGCCAGTATATTTTAATTGAAATGATCCTTTAATTAGTTTCATAAACTAACATCTTCCGAAAGATAAAAAGGGATCAGAAGCAAAAATTACGCTTACCAAGATCCAAAAAGATGGAGTTTAGCCTTTCTCTTGGTTGTGCTTAAAGTCTTCAACTGTTGGGCACTATTTATAGTTTTTTTTTATTAAGTAAGGTACTGCATTATAGGCATCAAGAAGATGCAAAAGGTTACAAACTATTTATAGTTTTCAAATCTTCTCTTAAGTACCTTGGCCTTCTATTTTGTTAAATGAAATGACACTGAAGCATTACTAGTAGAGGATAGAGCATATGTCGATCATAAACAATTTCAGAAGAGTATGTAATAATTAGAAAGGAATTAGCAGACATATACTGCAGAATCCTTCAATTACCAAGAAAAGAAACCAGTTAAGTGATCAAACATAAGGTGACAGACAGGTTTCACAACCCAAAAATAAACAATTGAACCCCTTAAAATATGACTGAATAGCAGCTAGAGTGCATCGTTACTTCTAGAACAAATAGTTCAAGCCATATGTTTTAGGATATAATATAACTATTAGAATCATTTCTTTAGCATCATCAAAACACATGGACAGACCAGGATTATAAAAGTCAGTGAAGAATCCCAAGTTCACAGAAATTTAAAGCTAAAACGGCGCTTGAATAGTATTACTATAGGGTCACACGGCATCACTGCTGTTGACCTGCTCAGATTGCTTTGATGAGTACTTCTCCATCAGCTTAGCCAGTTCGAGATCAAAATTCTTCTCAAGTGCAACTGCCTCTTCCGAGTATTGCAGCAAGTATTTGCGTCTCATTGAACCTACCCTATCTTCATGAGCTCTTATCAGATTATCCCTCTCTTCCACAAATTCTTCCATATCCTTGTCCTGAAGTTTGATAAATTTCGCAACTTTCTCTGCCCTGAGTCGATGATCCTCAGCCGAGGAAATAGTTGCATTAGATTGATAGATCATCTCACGCTGTTCCTGCTGTATCTTTTCAAACTTGTCCTCCTCAGCAGTCCTGGCATCATAAATCATTTTCAACTGATCATTAAAAAACTGCTCTAGATATTCCATCTCTTCCTTGTTCCGTTCATGGTGCATCTTAGTTCTCAGTCTGACAATCTTGTTCTCTTCGACTGTCTGACGGTGCTTTTCACTCACCAGTCTTAGAGACTCTTCAGTAGCTTTAGCCCGCTTTTGGTGCTTAGAGGCTTGGTTCTTGAACCATATGAGCTGTTGATTATCCTCCGACATCTGCATCGCTGGATTCGAAACAGTTTCTTTATATGACCTCATCTCGAACTTCAGCCTTGATTTCCCATGTGAATGCCGGTTAAAGTTGTCCATGTCTCTTTTCTCTGCCATGTAACCATAAAGCTTACGTTTTCCCCCAGGATAAAAGAGAACTGGATTGTGTTCCCATGCATCTCTATCACTTCCTTTTTCAGAAAACTGCTCACTGAGAAGTACAGCCTCCATGTATCCCACGGGAGTGGCCTCAAAAATCAACACACTGATACCACGATGGCCTTGTGGACCATATGAGCTTCGCGCTGCCTTGACAGCAGCATAAGAGCTGAAATAATCACGCAGCTCCTGATTTCCCATTCCAATCCACTTGTCATTTTCATCTTTCTCAAGCACTGTGTTCACGATAATCGCGGTCGGTGGCCACACTATTTCCTTATCTTCATATTCACCGCCACCCCATCTTCCATACACTTGACCTGGAGGTACAACAGAAGTTCCCCTCCGACGCAGCTCTTCCTCCAAAAGTTGAGCAAGTTGTCTGTGTAATTTCATCCTAAATCCTTTCGTTTTTGCGTGGTTCATCACTGACTGTATCCCTGGAAACCACTCAATTGCACCCGGACCACCTTTGCATGCAGGGCAGTGCCACTGTCTTTCCGGATCATTAATCTCAGTGACAGTCAAACTGTCAAGACATTTGAAAAGGTTCTTGAACCAACGACTTTCCTTGAGTACCTCATGACTCATTTCATTTACATCCGAGTGATCATCAAAGTCGTCATCACTCGGAAGCTCATCATCACTGTCATCATCAGGCAAATCCGATTCATTATCCTCTCCATCATGTTCACAGGAAGCCTTGACATCAGCGACAGGGGAATAAGTATCATGGTCCTCATTGGAACGAGCGACAGATGACCAATCCCAACCATTCTTCAGGGCAGGAGGAACTGCAGCGGGTGTCGGTGTGTAGCATTCTCTGCCAGCAGGTTTTCGAGGATGATAATTAGGTGTGGACCAGTTATTCCTAGACCCCTGTCCTGATGATCCAACAATATTGTTACGCATTCCCAGTTTGGCTTTTGGAGTGGGATTCTGAGAAATCCATTGCTTCATTCCAGCACTGCTGCTTCCACCCTTGTTCTTGGACTTTCTAGAACACACTATCCATCCATCATTTTGATCGGAGTTCAACCCCATATCTTCTACGCCTACATTTATATCATCAACCGTTGGTGTAGTAGTTGTTTCGCATATAGCTTTCTGCTTTCCTGATGAATTAGAAGACTTCCCAACCCTTTTGCTGGAACTCATCTTTGGATGAACTACACGAACTGGGCTTTTCTGTTGAAGGAAGATGTCAACAAAAAAACAGAAACTGATGAAAATAACATGAGAATTTCGACTGAGAAATAATTCCATATGTTTCAATTTTATAAATCAAATCGACGAGACAGAAGCATACAACCTTCAGTAGGAAAGGTGAACCAGATCAAGAAGATAAAGCCTTTTTACATGGACTAAAATTAATCAAAAAGGAAAAGAAATGATTATTAAGAGGAAAAACATGAAAGCACTTAAAAGCATACCAAGATTCTTGAATTTGAACGTGCCTTCAGCTGCTGGGGCACAATTTCAAGTTAAAGTTTCAAATGTTTGAAGGGAGGCAGAGGTGAGACATGAAAAGGAAGAAGATAAGCCAACTAAGGAAAGCGGTTGAATACAATGGTTCCTATATGTATTTGGGAAGAAGGATTCTGCATTCAATTGCTTAAGAATAGACTAACTCAAACTATCCCAAAAATATCCTCTTCCAGCTAGCTAGCCATTAGTTTTCAATTGCCAAATATTCCCATGAATCTTTCCTAGCCGTTAGTTCTAGTCATTAAAATTACCTTTTACTCGCCAAATTTACTTTCCAATCTCTTGTGCATATAATGACATCTTGAATGCCAAAGTAGCACACAAAGGAATGAGATTATAATTCTCTTTAAGAGGGAGATTGTAGAGTAGGCCGGCCTTCATGTGAAAACTTGGTTTTAATTTCCAAGATGTAAAAACTGTTCTAATGGTCCAAAAGAATGAACTTCTCAGTTCTGAACTGAATCTTCCATAAAGAAATAATGAGCATGGAGGTTTTCAACATCAAAATATTGTCTCTATTCCTATTCTTAATGACTAGAAATTCTTGACACATGCACTATCTCAAATTTATTTTCTTCCTTTTTTAACTTTCCTGTCTACTTTCACTTCTTATTTACACTTACCAATATCTTTTGCATTATTACATTACCAAAGATGTACTTTGGGACCCATTAAATCCAAATTCTTCAAAAAGAAGATCAACATCATTTTAACTCTTAAACTACAACATTCATCAAGAAGCTTAGTTGCTCAAATTTGGGTGCAGGTGTCCGATGCGCATTGGGATCTAGAGGTTAGATCCTTCATGATCTAAACTTTAAGATTCCGGAGTACATATCCAGGTACGGATACAGGCAGGGAGACTAAGCGAAAAATAATTCAAAAATGTAAAATAGAGTTATAAAGATATGTCTAAATTATGAGACATTATTTGAAAACCTTACAAGGTATTTCGAGAAAGAGAAAATATTAATCAAGAGCAGAATCCAAGAAGAAAATAAAAGGAAAAGGACTGATATAGAAAATTTTATATACAAGGTATTACATTTCTTCAATTTCACCCTAGCTTTAATCGGTTGACCATGTTCGACACGGATTTCATACCCACACCCACGTCATGTCGACATGAGTGCGGTACTGAAAGTGAAGAGTCCGAGCAACTTAATCTGGATGCTAATTGTAGTATTTGAACAAAATACTAGTTTAGGAGACTTACGAGTTTCTCCTAAGCGGAAGCGGATCTGCAACAACCACAACTTGTATCACTGGTAGGAAACGAATGAATTTCCTTTGTCCACAACCTACTAATCCCCAAGATGATGTAGAGAAGCTAACCCTTTTTTTCTACACCCATAAAGGTTTACGAGGAGGATAAGCTAATGGGCTAAAATTAACTCCCTTGTGGGCAGATCGGACTCAATATCATTGTCCAACACTATTAAACTCCAATGTTACCTTAATAATTGTATTCATATATACAAAATTGTGGACTTAAAGTTGGAAGAGAAGAGCTACCTTTTTTTATTTTATGGAAGGAGTACTAGTTTTAACACTTGCATTATTGTTCATTCATTATTAGGATAAATTTTATAAAAATCACTTTCACTTTTTATTTACACTTACTAATATTTTTTAAATTATTAGATTACCAAAGATGTAATTTGGGACCCATTCATATTCAAAGAATATCCAAATTCTTCAAAAAGAAGATCAACTTCATTTTAACTCTTAGACTACCACATTCATCTAGGTGCTTACTTGCTCAGACTTGGGTGCGAGTATCCAGTACAAATGTGGATATAGAGGTCGGATACTTCATGATCTAAACTTTATGATTCGGGAGTACGTATCCAGGTACGGATAAGGGGATTCGGCTAAAAATAATTAAAAAATAATTAATAGAGTTATAAAAATATGTCTAAATCATGAGACATTATTTGAAAACCTTACAGGGTATTAAGAGAAGGAGAAATTATTAATCAAGAGCAGAATCCGAAAAGGAAATAGAAGGAAAATGACTTATATAGAAATTTCTACATACAAGGTATTGCATTTTTTTCAATTTCACCGTAGCTTTTGTTTTGATTTCAAAAATCGTTGTATCTGTCCCAAATTCTTCCATCGTTTTAGTACCCAAAATCAGTTGACCATATTCGGTACGGATCTCCTACCCACACTCACGTCATGTCGACACGGGTGCGGTACGGAAAGTTAAGAGTCCGAGCAACTTAGTCTAGATGCTATTTGTAATATTTGAACAAAATATTAGTTTAGGAGACTTACGAGTTTCCCCTTAGCGAAAGCGGATCTGCAACAACCACGACTTGTGTGATCGTAGGAAACAAATGAATTTTCTTTGTCGACAACCTGCTAATCCCCAAGATGATGTAGAGAAGCTAACCTTTTTTCACCCATAATGGTATATTTATAAGTAATAAATAGGGTTTAGGAGGAGGATAAAGCTAATGGGCTAATGGGCTAAAATTAACACCCTTATGGGCCGGCGGACCAGACTCAATATCATTTTCCAACACTATTAAACTCCAGTGTTACCTTAATAATAGTGTCCATATATAACAAATTGTAGACTTAAGTTGGAAGAGGAGCTACCTTTTTTTTTGTTTTGATGGAAGGAGTACTAGTTTTAACACTTGCATTATTGTTCATTCATTATTAGGATAAGTTTTATAAAAATCACTACTAACTTAATGAAATTTTCAATGGCATTTAGTTGTTTATTTATTTTTCCATGCCAAATTAAGCTCAGTAGCTTTTAATTTCCCACAATCTGCGAAAACCCTGAGCATGCTTTCAAAGTATAAACCCAATGGAACTATCCATTACCATCAATAAATAAATAAAAACAATGGAACTGAATAATCCACTCATAATACATAACATTACAAAGTTCATCTCAACATAATTACGTAATATATATTTTTTACTTTTTTTTCTTTTTTGATAACGGTGGTGTCTGGGCCAGCTTGTGGTGTCTGGGCCAGCTTGTGCGCAAATCAACTAATTCCGCGGGATATCTACTACCTCCCACTAGCATTAGGTGCCAAGTAAGTCTATCTACCGAGGCTTTCACAGATGAGAAGAAATCACCTAGTGTTTTTTGTCTCTGCTCGGATTTGAGCCTAAGATCGCAGGTTCCCAACCCACACCCTTGACCACTAGGTGTCTAGGCCACACCCTTGAGTGCAATTATAGAATCTATATAACTGAAACAAACTCCAATTTAGGGAGTATTAAAAAAAGAAACCATGAAAGAACTCGAAGCGTACCAGAAACCTTCTTCTCCTTTGTTCCTGGATTAAAAGTTTTTCCTCTTTTCCTTGCTTCTCAAAATGAGAATATTCCTTTAAGTGAAAAGTTGGCTTTAATTTGCAGTAGAAATAGTATATATTCTAATGGTCAAAATAAATATTCTGGGAGAAATAATAGCCATTGCAGGGCTTTTGTTAGTGGAGATTTGATCACATTCTTTTGTAGATTGAGTTTCAAATAGGCAAAGGTGGTCTTAAAAGCGGGTAAGAGTATTTCTTCCTTTTCATATATGGGACAACTCCTTTTAGATTCCTTTCTACTTCTACTTTTCATTTGCACTTTTGTTTTATAACCGTGGTGTTCGGGCTTGTGTGCACCTCGACTAATTCAACGGGATACCTGCCACCGCAGACTAGAAACAGAAATCGGGTAACTCTATCCACCAAGGGTTGGACAAATGAGAAGAAATCACCTAGTATTTTTTGTCTCCGCCGCACTGAATCACAAAATCTTCATTATATTTGATTATTTTTAAGGTACATTAGGTTTTATTGAGTATTAGGAAAAAAATTCTATATCGAAGTTCCAACTGCACACCTTTCCTTTTCGGGGATCCTATTACCTCCTTATACTAGTTTAGAGAATAATTAATTGCATCTAAAGGCTTATGTAGCAAAGTGTGTATATCACTCTCTCTGAGAGAGTGAGAAGAAAAAATAATTTTAAAATATTACTTTCTTAATTTTATTAAAATTAAAAATATACATTCTTTTTTCTTTTTCTTTGTCTGTCTTTTCCTTCTTCTCCTCTACTTCACTATTCCCATCAACAACATACAACAATCGTCGGCGACTTTTATGGCCTTCTTTAATTTTTTGGGTTAGTTTTCTTCCTCTCCCACTCTCGAATACACAAATCACACTTTTATTAAAAAATTATACATATGTAAAGCAAAACCACTCAGATTTGAAAATATCCAGCACCGAAAAATCTTTTTATTTATTTTGCCTGAGATTTGGAAATATCCAGCACCGGAAAATCTTCTCTTTTTTTGCCAGAAAAAATAGAGTTTTTGACATTTCAAACCGAATAAAGCCTTTTTCTTACCCAACAGTAGGGGTGGGCATAGTTTGGGCAAACCCAAAATACAAACCGAAATCTGAGTTTTATGGAGTTTTGGTTTGGATTTTCGAATTACGGATTGGACTACAGACTTAATTTTTAAATTTTTTGGATTTCGGATTGGATGTTGGATTTGGCACTTCGGATTATCTGAAAATCCGAAATATTTATACTTCATATTTAGTCCATTATTCACATGTCAATAGTAATAAGTCCAATACTCTACCCATTCAATACTAGACATTATCTCATAGTCATATATTCAATACTAGACATTATCTCATATAGTCATATATTCAATACTAGTTCCTAAATTACTATGAGAATACTTTCTATTTAGACACGATTTTACTATTTTTACTTCTTATGGGCCTTGTGAGCGTCTATGTTGTATTTTCTTGATGATGATTTTGTTACTTGAATACTTTATTGGGATGATTGCAGTGAGAATAAGAAACTTTTTACGTAATATAACACGAATACTTCATTTAGATGTTCATTTTTTATAAGAAAAAAGAAGGCCAGAAACATCTCAACTTATAGGCTCAAAAGAAAATCCAAAATATCCAAACAGATTATTCCGAAATCGAACTTAAAAAATCTGATCCAATCCGAGCTTATTTGGATTGGATTTGGATAGTTATTTCTTCAATCCAAAAACCAAAAATCCAAACTAAAATTTTTATATCTAATCAAAACTGCCCGAACGCCCACCCCTACCCAACAGACATAAATATACTCAGATCATTCACCATTATTCGCCTCTTAATTATAAGAGCCACCATTTTTATGCCCCCACAATTACCGGTGATAGAAACCGTCCAAAACGTCGCCACCACAATAGCCATTTAAAGGCCTCAAGCCTAGCTTAGCAGCAAAAAAAAAAGGAACAGATCAAGGGCCAAAAATTAGAGCATGGCATGAAACTTTGTTGTCTAGTTTGGTGGGGACAAGAGTAAATGAAAAAGAGAAAAGAGAAAGAAAAAAAAAATGGAAAGAACAGAAAAATAATTTTTTAATGAAATATTCACTTGTCTAGGGCGTGTAGTTTACCTCCCAGCAGAAATCTGGTTGTAGTGTTTCAAGGGTGAACTTATTCTATTTTAAAATAGTTCGGGGGTAATAGGAAAAGGAAAAATGTGTAGTTGGAGCTTCGGTCATAGGTTGGGGGTACTTGGGCATTTTCCCTTATAACATATCAAATCAATCGCAAACAAAGGTTTGTTGGTCAATTATAAAGAGTGCAAATCTTCATCGCTTTGTTATGAATGATGAACAAGCTAGAAAGTGACATTACGCGTGCAGGAAGGATTCAATATCGTGTATGCTATTGAAATTGGATCATATATTCAGGATTGTTTTGAAAAGTTTTCACTTCTGAAATAGGACAGCAAGAAAATTTGTAGTCATCTCATTCTTATTAGATGCAGTAAGAAGGTACTGTTATCCAAACTGAAATTCATTATCTATCAAAAGGCAATGCCGAAACACAACCATATACTACACCATCCACATTCATTTCTCTCTATTTGCCTTAATTAACCTCCAACCTATCTAAGACAAAGATCATGGTGGTGTAAAAGACCAGTGGAGATAGACCGGACTCTGATCTGGATACCACCCTATGAACCTATATAGATAACTCCTGCTTTAGGTGATGCCTGCGGAAATTGTATTAGCTCTGTGAGTAACTCAAGTCTTGTTTCAGGAGAATCTAACCTGGGCTCAATTACCATTCCTACGAGCATCAGAGACTTGGCTAATAGAAGCTTAATAAGCAACTTTTCAGACTTTTTGCCTGTTGTATCTATCACCTTAACCGCTCTTAGGTGATTCAATATTGGCACATTTGAAAAACCTTTTACTTCAAGAGAAACACAGCTGGTCTCCTGATCTAACCACCATATATTGGAAAGTTCATAGTCCAACTACAAATTAATAAAAGACCATCAGTCTGAACTAACATTGAGGATTAAGGATTATGAAATAAGAAAGGAATTACATACAGAAAAGAGAGGGAAAAAAGTAGTAGTAATTTTTGAACCTGAATTTCAATTTCTTGTAAATATGGGGAGCTTCTGATCAAGCAAAGAGCACATAAAGTCCAACCTGGATCTACACAAACATCAGATAAGTAAAGACGCGTAAGAGCAGAGGGGAGCTCTTTTGGTACTTCACCTGCCCCTGCAACCAAGGACTAAAGACAACGCCATAAATCAGGACCACTCAAAGGCCAAAAGAACAAGGACAAAAGATGCACTATAATGAAATCATGGAGCAACATTTACCTGGACACCACAATAATCCAAGTGGAGGAAAAGACTCGAAAAACTTGGCAAGACCATATTTTCCATGCCCCATAGAAAAATCCGTATTCACAAGTGAAAGTTTCGGAAGAAGAGGAGAATTTATTAGAAAAACAGAACCTCTTGCGAAGTCAAAGGATTTCAAACAGGGAGCAATAATTTGAATATTGCTTAAAAACTATATGAGATCTGCAATACCAAGTACTCGAGCAACGGGCAATGAGATAAAAAATTCTCAAGAAATTTGGAACAAATTTTTACTTCACGTAGTTCCAGGCTAATCAACCTATAAAATCCCTTGAAAGCCAATGGAGGACGTATTAAACAATTCTGGAGAGTCAGATGCCTCAACTTCAAACAAATAAAAAATGATCATGAATGGACAGTGAAAACTTAGTTATTGGTCCATCGTGAAGTGTTAAAAGTGGGTGACAATCTTTGTGAATTTATGTGCAAAGTACATTAAATCCTTTTTGGTTATCCAGAGTGTTTGATCAAGAGCCAATTCTGGAAGTCTGCACCAGTTATACCTCCATTTCTTTGATAAGATGCTAGTCCTCACAACATCTCGTAAAGGTAAACGCATTAGAATGGCATCGATAACATTCTCAGGAAGGTTGCCAAGTATATTTGGAGGTACACTTTGACAATCATGCATTTCGCCCTTAGGAGGCATCATATAATAATAATTGCCAGTAAGAATCTGCAGAAACAAGAATATAAAGGTAAGGAATACTCAAACTATCCGGACAGAGTACACAGACATTAAACTTCTATGATTATTGTTAAATCAACATGCCAAAAATGTAAGAAAAGAAAGGGTCTATTCTAATTGAATCACTAATCCATCTCCTCTTAATATTCATAAAATGCATTCTTTAAATCTCAACGGCAAGAAACACGTCCTTCAATCTTATAGTCACTAATCATCAGTCTTAAACCAGATTACCTTTTTGCTTCAATTAAGCTTATCAAATTGACAATGATAACTACACAATAAGTTCATTTGAACATAAATATTTACTATTTCAATTACTGAATGCATAAGTAATTCATCCTAAAGTGAAAAAATGATGAAGAAAAAAGAAGAGCATTTCAACCTTATCAAGACCTAAGATTCTTGAATTTTGATGATGAATGATTCAAAAGGATGTAACCAGCCTTTCTCTATCCTCAGTGCTTTAGCTGTTGCCGCTATTTGTAACTTGTTAAGTCTTTACTTTGCATAGCCTTTTAAAGCCATCTCCAGATTCGAAAAGAACTTTTCAGTTCACTAGGAAAAGAATGACAGTTGAGGTTTTCAAGATCAATAAATGAAATAAATTGTTTCTATTCCTATTCTTAATGACTATAAACTCTTGACGCATGCACTGTCTCAAATTAATTATCCTGATTTTTTTTGTTTAAGTTCCTGTCTACTTTCAATTTACTATTACACTTACCAATATTATATTGTGCAAAGTACTTTGAAGATTGTAATACAGTAATAACTATTTTAAAGTTAGTTTCCTGGACCAATTCATTTTGGCATGAAAAACAGAATAAATTCCAGGAGGATATTGTGAGATTATATTAAATACCATAGTGAATAAAGAAAAAGTTAAATAGCAAGTGCTATCTACTCTACCTAGTATCAATTCTACATGGCTCTAACTTACAGAGATAAAATTCTACTTTGAGATATGACCAAAGTAGAAAAATAACACACAGCAACCCGCAACCTAACTTTGAAGTTTGAAATAAACATTAACAACGTCAACGTGAAGTAATGACAAATTATGTAACAGACTAGTCAAATCATCCACCCAGAATAATTAACTTCCAAAATTTTGAGCCATAGATTGTATGGTTTGATTAAAGAATCCTGAAGATCAATAAACAAGATTGTAATCTTGTGGAGTACTAGTTTAGAAATCTAACTTCTGCTTTAGGTGATGCACGCTGAAATTTTGGTAACTCAGCGAGTATTTTGACTGTTGCAGAATCTTTAACTGGCCTGAAGGGCTCGATTAGCATCCTCACCAGCACGTGAGACTTGGCTAACAAAAGCTTCATAAGCTGCAACTCAGGCTTTGAACCATTAATATACATTAGCTTAAATTCGTTGAGGTGATTAAATGTGACATCTGAGAAATGTTCCACTTCAAGACATTCTAGAGCAGACACATCATCATCATCATCCACATAAGACGTCTAAGAAAAGATTAACCAAATCTCAACTAATTGATGATTTAAGGAGTATGGAAATAAGAAAGAAACTATTGTGCATAAGAAAGAAAAAGAAAAGAAAACCTCAATTTCTAAATATTGTAAACATGGGAAGCTTCTAATCAAGCCAAGAGCACATAAAACATCATCTAATTGACACAGATAAACAGATAAGCGAAAATGTTTGACAGAGTTAAGATTAAAGGGAAGCTTTGTTGGTTCTAAACCTGCTCCTGCAGCAAAGCACCTTAAAAATAATTCAAAAAGTTAGGATGACTCGAAGCGGAAAAAAAATGCATTAATAGCTGTGAAGCAACATTTACCAGGCAATCAATGTCGAGATGCATCAAGAGCAGAACAAGACCTCTAAAAACTTCACAATATCCCATTTCAAAGTTATCAGCCCTGACAAATCCTGTATCTACAAGTGAAAGTTTTGCAAGAAGAGGGACATCTTTTAAAGTAATAGATCCTATACAGCCTGTGAAGTCAATTGATCTCAGCAAGGGAGCATTAATTTCAACAATATTGCTATACGAAACTACCATTTCCAGCACCAATTCTTCAAACAACGGACAACTAGAGATTAACCAATTTTCGAGATCCAGTTGCCTTAATTGCATACATGTGAAAAATGAAGTAGGCAATTTGTCTCGGACACTGTTCATTGGAAGTATAAGAACAAGATGCTGAATACCATTCCTAGAGAGGAAATAAATCAAGTTGTCAATATTAGGACAACCTTCCAAACAAGGAATAGAGGGAGTAAACTTTGTAAAGTTACTTGTAATGTGTTAAATCCCTTTTAGCTTTCCAAAGTGTTTGATCAAGTCTCAACTATGAAAGCCTGCACCAGATATAACTTCAATTGCTTGATAAGATGCTTGTCCTCACATCATCTCGTAAAGGCAAACGCTTAAGAATATCATCAATAACATTCTCGGGAAGGTTGTCAAGTACATCGAGAGGCAAAGTTTGCGTTTTTCCCGTAGGAGGCATCATATAAGACTGATCGACGTTAAGATCCGGTAGAAAATAAACAGGAATACAAAGATGAGGAAGATCTCCAAACTATCTAGACAGAACTGCGGATGACATTTTCAAATTTAACATTCCATAACTGTAAGAAGAATAGAAAGGGTGTGGTCTAATTGCATTCTTTACAATTAACTTAGAAAATTAGCTTATCAAACTGACATGGATAGCCACACAATAAGGAGAAAAAAAAGTCCAATAATTGGTCAAATTAACTTAGAAAATTAGCTGTTTCATAGCTTAGGCCATATATATTTTGACATCAAACTAGTAGCCTAAATAAACTAGTAAGTAGTTAAGTAGTAAAATATGAATAGCCTAAAACTTAGTATGAGACAGAAGGTAAAGCCTTAGAACCCCAACCCCATCATGCGACATCAATGACGACTTCAACCTCGTCAAGTTTTAAGCAAATCCCACGATTCAGGTGATTTGATTTAATTATGCCCCCAGAAAATATAAATACAATTCTTGATTTCAATGTTCTACAGAACCCCAGACCATAATAGCACATGAATTGTAACAATGAAGAAACCAGTAGTAGTGTGAACCTGATGAGGATTAATTGTGAAGTAGTCACTCCTATACTTCTCCGATGATCGATGGCTAACTAATATGCGTAAATGGTGCACATTGTAAAATGGATAAATTGCAATTTGCCTCCTATTTATTGTGATAAAACTACAGTATGGCCCCTCTAATTAAATTACTAATGTGCAGAATTTTCAAGGGCAATTAAAAGTTGGTTTTTGTATATTTTTCATGCTTCCTATTTATCACATATGGAACCATGACCAGTCATTGCTTCAGTATGATATCCTAACCATACTGTTTTGACAAGCCAATGTTGAAAATTTCGGATAATACTATAAGCAACCTCATCAATTGAAGAGTATTAGAGTGAGTCAAAGTTAACATTTTCGATCCATTGATTTTGCACTGAGACAGTTGAACACCAGGAAGTCATGTAAACAAGTAATTTAGCCAAAACATTCTGTGAAATTAAACTTACCAAGAGCTAGATAAAGCAGTACAGGAAGGGGCCAGTATGTTCTAATTGAAATGACACATCCTTTAATTAGTTTCATAAACTAACATCATCCAAAAGATAAAAAAAGATCAGAAGCACATACAGTTTTCAAGTCTTCTGTAAGTGCTTTGGCCTTTTATTTTGTTAAATGAAATCATACTGAAGCATTACTAGTAGAGGATAGAGCAAATGTCCATTCCTCTCTCACAAAAGTAGCTCGATCAATGTACCAAGTCAATCATAAACAATTTCAGTAGACTATGTAACAATTAGGAAGGAATTAGCAGACATATATTTCATACTCCTTCAATTACAAAGAAAAAGCCACTGGTTAAGTGATCAAACATAAGGTGACGACAGGTTTTCACAACCCAAAAACAAATAATTAAACCCCTGAAAATATGACTTAATAGTAGCTAGAGTGCATCATTAGTTCTAGAACAACTAGTTCAAGGCATATATTTTAGGACATAATATAACTAATAGAATCATTTCTTTAGCATCATCAAAAAAAAAAAATTGACAGACCAGGATATAAAAGTCAGTGGAGGATCCCACGTTCATCAGAAATTTAAAGCTATGATGGCGCTTGAATAGTATTACTATAGGGTCACACGGCATTACTGCATTGACCTGCTCAGATTGCTTTGGTGAGTACTTCCCCATCAGCTTAGCCAGTTCGAGATCAAAATTCTTCTCAAGTGCAACTGCCTCTTCCGAGTATTGCAGCAAGTATTTGCGTCTCATTGCAGCTACCCTATCTTCATGAGCTCTTATCAGATTATCCCTCTCTTCCACAAATTCTTCCATTTCCTTGTCCTGAAGTTTGATAAATTTCGCAACTTTTTCTGCCCTGAGTCGACGATCCTCAGCCGAGGAAATAGTTGCATTAGATTGATAGATCATCTCACGCTGTTCCTGCTGTATCTTTTCAAACTTGTCCTCCTCAGCAGTCCTGGCATTGTAAATCATTTTCAACTGATCGTTGAAAAACTGCTCTAGAGATGTTTCTCCTATCACCTTGATTTCAAACTTTTCCTTGAAATTTTCATCCACTTGAGTGGAACTTTATCACCTATTGAAAGAAAAAGTTCACAAGCAATTCTTCAGGAGGCGAAAGAGATGCATTAGCAGATCTGTCCTGAATATGCCTGTGACGACACACAATTTATTTCAGCTTACCCTGTTAGGGTGTTGGGATCCCAAGCTTGATGGAAGCAAATGTATAGGTGGTGACATGTCATGGGTAACACTGGTTGATCCTAACTTTTTGGAATGGCTACTTTGCATGACCAATAACATTTTTCCAAGCATTTCCCTAAGGACTGGTGATATCATGTCACATCGAGTCAAAACATCAAGTGAACCAATAATTCCCTTTTTAACAATCGTAGAAAGAGCCGTTGACACCCCTTTGGAGATAATCTCCTTCCTCTCAATATCATAGTTGTCAACCACAATTAGTAGAAACTCAAGAAGAGTATGGGTGACTTCAATATACTTTGGTATAGAGTTCACCATTAAAAGAATTGCAGGTTCAATGTTCATTACACTATCAGTGGTTTCATCAAAGAAAAGCCAATCATAAAACAATGCAAGCTTTACATTTGCTTCAATATAACCCTTCCTGCACGACTTCAATAGCCAACCAATCACAGCCCATCTTGGTAAGATGTCCGGTTGCGTAATTTCACTGGATGGACGAACTGAACAACATATAAACCTAACAATGTCAGTTAAAATGGTTTCTCTCTCGGGCACTCCAAGGAACTTCTTAGCAAACCAAACCTGGTACCTCTTTTGATTACCCAACTTGACATGTGTAAGCAAAAACCTCAATTTGGTTTCCATTTCAGGAGTTATTCGAAGCAAAAAGTACAAACTTGGAGTTCTTATGCGGTAAATTTGTGAGATATCTTCAAATCCGTCCGCCCTAAACTGTCTTGGATTCAATAACAAGTCTTTCCATATGGCTTTAAACTCAGGTATATGAACCAAGTCTTGCAAAAGCCTAATTAAGTCTCTCCCTATGTTCAAACACAAGGGAAATTGTTCCCGCAAAAGTCGACCACAGAATTCAACCTCCATTCTCTTCAATGCATCCGTCATTGGATTACTTGGTAATCTATAATGATCAGCCAATAACCGAAGGAACACATACAACCCCTTATTCAAAACCAATGGTTCTTCCTCTAATAAACAATCCCAATTGGCTAAAAACAAGGTAACCATCTCCAAACACAACCACAAATTGCCCTCACTAAAATCCCCACCTAAAATTTGCCTTAAAAGAGCCACTAGCAATTTATCAAACCCTATAGCTAATACATTCAACATCTCTTTAGTAACCCATATAAGCTGAATTTTCACTGAGTCAAGCAACTTTGGATACAATTCATCAACAATATTGACAAGAATACAAGTAAAGAAATCATACCCATCAGTAATAATTGCATGTAGGTGCTTAATATGAACTTTAGCCAAATGGGGCTGGGATAAAATGCCAAAAATTAAAGCTTTATTAATTTTTGAGTATTCCTCTTGTGTAAGGACTTTTAAGGAAAATGGGGGGTTTAGTTGGGGTTTAAGAAGCTCAAAAGCTTCTCTAAGAGACACTTCGATTGGGTTTTCAGCTTCATGAGTTCCTCTTTGAATAAGTTTTAAGGCCATTTATCAAGCACAATAGATGCAAGAAGAATCACCAAAAACAGCTACATAAGTTTACCTTGAACTCACCGGCGGGGAGGTAAGCGGCGGTTGTGTAGGTACGGCAACTTGCCGCTGGTTTGCTCCCTTTTTACCCTTTTGTAGATTAAGTAGAATGAATAACAATATTAGTAAGACCATCTCCAACACAATATTATTTTGGTGCTCCAACACAATAATATTTTGGTATACTTGGTACGAGAATAGTGTTGCACCAAATTTAGTGTAACACTATTTATAACACAATTACTATTTATTAATATTTTAATATTATCTTTTATCATATAATACTTTTAATTTAACATATTATAATTTTGTAATTACTTATACTTTTTATGTAATATCTTTATAATATTAATTTTATATTTTAATTTTAGTGTATAATTTTTATAAATTAATTTACGTTAATTTTATTTTTATATAAAATTATAAGTTAATTTTATTATAAGTTATAACTGTATAAAAATATATAAACATAAAAAAAAACAAAAAGTGCAAATCTAAAATATAATATGTTGTTAATAAATAACACAATATTCATTAAATAACATATAAATAAATATTTAATAGAGTAGCGACTGACATAAATTAAAATTGAAAATACTTTAAATAACATAATGGGATGAGAAAATTATAACAATAATCTAGTACTCTGGTAGGTCTGTAATGACCCGACCAGTCGTTTTGAGAGTTATAGCCTGGATCCCCTATTAACTGCTTCTCCCATATCTATTTTCTGCTATTGTGACTTGCCAGGAGGTTTCGTTTTGGTTTTTGGAGTGTTTTGGGACACTTAGTCCCTAAATGGAGGTTTAAGCCTTAAGATTTGAACCGTAATCGGAACTATGTGAAGACGACTCCGGAATAGAGTTCTATCGGTTCTGTTAGCTCCGTTATGTGATTTTGGACTTAGGGGTGTGTCCGAATAGTGTTTTGGAGGTCTGTAGCTTATTTAGGTTTGAAATAGCGAAAGTCGAATTTTTGGAGATTTGGACGTGTAGTGGAAATTTTGATATCGGGACCGGATCCCGATTTCGGAAGTTGGAGTAGGTCCGTAATGTTGAATATGAGTTGTGTGCAAAATTTGGGGTCAATCGGACTTGGTTTAGTTGGTTTCGGCATCGGTTGTCGAATTCAGAAATTTCAAAGTTATTTAGGCTTGAATCCGGGTGTAATTGGTGTTTTTGATGGTATTTGAGGTGGTTTGAGGTTCGACTAAGTTCGTATGGTGTTTTAGGATTGGTTGGTATGTTTGGGTGAGGTCCTAGGGGCCTCGGTTGAGTTTCGGGGTGCTTAACGGATGAAAACTTGGACTTAGAAGAATTTCTGATATGTTGTTCCTGGTGTTTTCGCACCTGCGGTGGAGAGTCCGCAGGTGCGGCCCCGCAAAAGCGAGGCTAGGATCGTAGGTGCGCCTTTAGGCCTGGGAGTCAGGGGTCACAGATGCGACGAGTGAGCCGCAGGAGCGGAGCCGCATTTGCGGAAGGGTAGTCGCAGATGCGGAGATGAGGAGGACCTAAGGTTCCGCACAAGCGGACAAGTAGACGCAGAAGCGTATTCGCAGATGCAGACTTAGGCGCGTAGGTGCGGACTCTGGAGTTTTAATGAAAAATCGCAGGTGCGTAATCCTAGCCGCAGAAGCGGCACCGCAGGTGTGATGATGAGGGCGCAGGTGCGAGTCCGCTGGGCAGAAAAGAGAGAATTTCGAGGGTTTGATTCATTTCTCCATTTTTGGACTTGGGAGCTCGGAAATTGGCAATTCTTTGAGGGATTTTCAGAGAGAGCTTTGGGGTAACGATTCCTTATTCGATTTTGGTTATGTTTCATTAATCTAATGTTGATTTCTTTATTTAATTTCGGATTTGGATTGAAAAGTTGGGGAAATGGAGGAAAAGTTCCCTAACCTAATTTTTGAGTTTTGATTGGGATTTAGACATCAGATTTGGATAATTTTGGTACGAGTGAACTCGTGAGTGAATGGGTATTCGTATTTGGTGACTTTTACCCAATTTTGAGCCGTGGGCCCGGGGAGACTTTTTGGGGCGATTTTCCAATTTCTTGCTTTAGCTTTGATTTCAGTAGCTAGATTAGTTCCTTGTAGTTATATTTATGATATGTAATTGATTTTGGCTAGATTTGGGCCATTCGGAGTTGGATATTCGTGGAAAGAGCATCGTTACGAATTGATTTGAGCTTGGTTCGAGGTAAGTGGCTTGCCTAACCTTGTGGGGGGAACTCCCCTTAGGATTTGGTACCCTTTAATATGTGAGCGTCGTGTATGTGAGGTGACGAGTGCGTATACGGACTATTCGTTGTAAAACTCTATTTTTCTCTAAGTAATAACATGTTTCACTTCATTTGAGCTACACCAGCATATGTAATTATCCTGTTTAGTTTAGAATAGTTTAGAATAGCATGTCTACGTGTCTTAATTGCCTATCTGACTCTGTGCAGCATGCTTAGTGAATTCCATGCCTCTTCCTTGACTCGTACTTAGTCTAAATTGTAGGATTTCGTGTTGTAGCTATTATTTCTACTGTTTGAGCTGGGTATTTTACTTTTGGAATTACGGAACGGTATTCCGGGAGATCCCCCTGCATATTTATTTTTGGGACTACGGAACGGTATTCCGGGAGATCCCCTTGCATATTTACTTTGAGACTACGGAACGGTATTTCGGGAGATCCCGCTGTCTTGCATATTTACTTTGGGACTACGAAATGGTATTCTGGGAGACCCCCTGCACATTTACGTTTAAGACTACGAGACGGTATCTCGAGAGATCCCCTGTGGTTATTGTTGTGTACTGAGCTGTTATCTTTCTATGATTTCATTTTTGTTAAATTTTGGTCTTTATTGTACTGCGATATTTTACTCTGCCTTGTTTTATTATATATATATATATATATACACACACACACACCAGTAGGAGCCTGACTTGACCTCGTTACTACTCGACCGATGTTAGGCTCGACACTTACTAGGTACCATTGTGGAGTACTCATACCCTTTCCTGCACATGCTTTTTCGTGTGCAGATCCAGGTTATTTCTACCAGCCTCGTCCTTAGTTGCAATCGTTGTTGCTTTCGGAGACTTCAAGGTATATCTGCCCGCGCCCGCAGATCCTCAGAGTGCCCATTTATCCCCTATGTTGATTTTTATTTTTATTTTTATAGACAATGGTGTATAAAACAGTTAGAACTTCGTAAAAGCGTGACTTACGATATTCCGGGTCTTGGGAGTGTTATGTATATTTTGGGAGTAGATTATTATATATGCCGAGCGACATCTCAATTGCTTATTTAAAATATCTGTTATTGTTAGTTGTTAATTTCCATATTTTTTTTATTCTCATTTCCGCAAGTGTTAGGCTTACCTAGTCGTAGAGACTAGGTGTCGTCACGACGTTTCACGGAGGGAGGGGTTGGGTCGTGACAAGTTGGTATCAGAGCTCTAGGTTCGTATGTGTCGTGAGTCACAAGCCAGTTTATTAGAGTCTCGCGGATCGGTACGGAGACGTCTGTACTTATCTTCGGGAGGCTATGGAACTATTAGAAACAATCATACTCTTTTTGATTCCTTGTCGTGCTAGTTATTGGCAACAAATTCTAAAATTTCTCTATTCCATTCTTTCTCACAGATGGTGAGGACCCGTACCGGGAGATCTGATGACCAGGCACCCGTGCCCCCTGCTAGAGCCGTTAGAGGCCGGGGACGGGGTAGAGGACGAGCACGCGATGCAGCCAGAGCACCCGCACAAGCTGCGACAGAGGAGCCCCCAGCAACTCTAGCTGGAGGGCAGGCACTAGAGGTTCCTATTGCTGCACCCGCCCTCCAGGAGACTCTAGCCCAGTTCATGTGCATGTTCAGCACCTTAGCTCAGACTGGATTGATTCCATTAGATCCCGCCACATCTCAGGCCGGGGGAGGGACACAGACTCCCGCAGCCCGCACTCCTGAGCAGAGGGTCCAGGTTGATCAGGCCCCAAAGTTCATTCTTGTGCCGCAAGTAGCTCCAGTTCAGCATGAGACTGAGCCAGTCCCTTCTGAGGCGCAGCAGCTCCGACTTGAGAGGTACAAGAAGTACCACCCACCTACCTTCAGCGGATTGGCTACAGATGATGCTCAGGTTTTTTTTAGAGGAGTGTCATCGTATTCTCCGTATTATGGGCATAGCGGAGACGAGTGGGGTTTCTTTTACCACCTTTCAGCTTAGAGGAGCTGCCTATCAGTAGTGGCGTGCTTATGAGTTGAGTAGCCCGGATGAGGCAGCTTCACTTACATTGATTCAGTTCTCGGACATATTTTTGAGAGAGTATGCCTTAGAGCCTCAGGGACTCATGGCGCGCGGAGTTTGAGCAGTTGCACCAGAGTGTTATGACTGTGTCAAAGTATGCAGTCCGCTTCAGTGATTTGGCCCAACATGCATCGGCCTTAGTTGCCACAATTTGGGAGAGGGTTCGACGGTTTATTGAGGGACTCCACCCGAGTATCCGGATCAGTATGGTCAGGAAGTTGGAGACGGATATTTCTTATCAGCAGATTGTGAGTATTGCCAG
Organism: Nicotiana tabacum; assembly: GCF_000715075.1. Classification (NCBI taxonomy): domain Eukaryota; kingdom Viridiplantae; phylum Streptophyta; class Magnoliopsida; order Solanales; family Solanaceae; genus Nicotiana; species Nicotiana tabacum. The sequence goes on from NC_134103.1 coordinate 15,020,332, forward strand.
GAGATTGGAGGGCATGCTTGCCCGGGACCGGGAGGAGAGAGAGGCCAAGAGGTCTCGAGAGACTGGTTCTTATTCTGGAGCTCGTGCCCCAACAGCTCGCCTTGGTAGGGGTTATGTGAGTCACCCCGTTCATTCAGCTCTTCCAGCCGTCAGTGGTGTTCCAGTCCCTTCTAGACCCAGGAGCCTTATTATGAACTGCCATTATCTAGTGTGCCTCCTGCTCGGGGTGCTTTTAGTGGCCAGTCCAACAGACCTGGCCCGAGTCAGTCACAGCAGCCACGCCTTCCGAGGGGTTGTTTTGAGTGTGGCGACACCTGTCATGTGGTGAGGGATTGCCCCAAACTTAGGAGGGTTGCACCTCCATAGACTTCTCAGCCGCCACGTGCTCCACCGGGTCCTCAGGCTATGATTCCGGCAACAGCTACCGCCCCACCTGCTCAGCCAGCTCGAGGTGGAGGTCGGGGAGGTCGAGGTCGCCCTAGAGGGGGAGACATAGTCCACTTTTAAGAATGAAGTTTGTGAGGTTGTGCAAGATTTTCTTCACCACAAGAACCTTGTATAAAGCTATAAAATGCACTAGACTCACTATAGTGCCTAAGGTTCCAAATCCAGATACAATCAAAGATTATAGGCTTATAGCTTGTTGTACAGTGTTGTACAAGATTATTGCTAAGGTCATCACTAGCAGGTTATAAAAAGTTATGGTCTACATCATCTCAGAGGCTCAGGCATGATTTATCCCCGGAAGGAAGATAACAGACAACATCATTCTGACACATGAACTTATCAAATCCTATGGTAGAAAGAATATCTCCCCCAGATGTATGATAAAGGTAGATCTACAAAAAGCTTATGACTCATTGTAATAGATTTACCTAGAACAAGTTATGGAAGGACTGAGATTACCAGAGAAGTTCATCAAATGGGTAATAAACTGTATCAAAATAGTTAATTACTCTATTCTACTTAATGGAGAATCAGTTGCGCCATTTAATGTAGCCAAAGGCTTGAGACAAGGATATCCCATATCTCTTTTTCTCTTTGTCATTGCCATGGAGTAATTGAGTTGACTACTTAAAGACCTACAACATGAGAAAAGATATAAATTCCATCCAAGGTGTAGAAGGCTGGGGATCACTCACCTAAGCTTTTCTAATGACCCGTTGTTGTTTGCTAGAGGAGACAGTGAATCTGTTCAGAGACTTCATGCATGTTTTACTACATTCTCTGCAGCCTCAGGTTTGTAAGCTAACTTAACCAAAAGTGCAGTCTATTATGGGGGAATGGCACAGAGGGAGAAATAGACTATAGTTCAACTACTAGGTTACTCACTAGGTAAACATTCTTTTAAATACCTAGGGACACTAAGAATCTCACCATGGTACATTGGCAACCCCTTATAGCAAATATTGTGGCTAAAATCTCTTCATGGGCTGCAAAGAAGCTATCATATTATAGGAGAATTCAATTGATTCAAACAGTATTATTTGGGATCCAATCTTATTGGCCTCAACTCTTCCCTTTACCAGCTAAGGTGATACAAGTAGTTGAACCCGTGGGCTGGGGGTAATACAATTACAAAGAAGGCCCTTATTGCTTGGGAGAAGATCTGCCTGCCTACGTCTACATGGGGTTTAACTTGCATAATCTCCAGATATGGAACACTGCTGCAATTGCAAAGACACACTGGGATTTGACTCATAAGCAAGATAAACTTTGGATAAAATGGATACATGCCTACTACATCAAGGATCAGAGTGTGGGAACTGTGACCATTCCACAAACCTCTAGTTGGATGGTTAGGCAAATTCTGGGGGCAAGAGATACCATCGGGCAACTGAGAAGACCTATTATTGAACATAAGAGTGTCATTAAATAAATATACTTACAACTGATACCAGAATATCCAAAAGTAAGGTGGAGAAAACTAACGTTCCAGAAACTTGCAAGACCAAAAGCCTTATTCACAATGTGGTTGCAATGTCAGGACAAACTTCTAACAGTGGGTAGATTGGTGAGATGGGGCCTTAATGTACAAGATGTGTGTACACTGTGTCAATCTCACAATGAAAAAAGAAACCATTTATTAACTAAATACAGATATGCTTAGGCAATTTGGAACAGAGTCATCAATTGGGCGCAACAACAACTCTATGGTGGCAGTATGTAATGACCCGGCCGGTCGTTTTGAGTGTGTTAGCCCCGATCCCTTATTTATTTACTTCTCTATTTTATACCTTATTTATTTACTTTTCTATTTTATATTATTATTACGTGACTTACCGTAGTGTTTGGTTTTGGATTCGGGTGAGTTTCAGAGTGAAATAAGACATATAATCCCTAAAAATTGAAGGTTAATTTGTAGGAGTTGACCGTAGTTTGCCTTGTGTGAAGACGAATTCAAAATAGAATTTTTGATGATTTCAATATCTCCATAAGGTGATTTTGGTCTTAGGAGCGCGTTTAGATGTTGATTTGGAGCCCCGTAGGTCGTTTCGGTGTGATGCGGCGAAAGTTAGAAATTGGTAAAATTTTAGAAAGTTTGACCGGGAGTGGACTTTATTGATATCGGGGTCGGATCCTAATTTTGAAAGTTGGAATAGGTCCGTGATATCAATTATGACTTGTGTGTAAAATTTTGTGTCAATCAGAGTTGTTTTGGTATGAATCGGTATCAGTTCCGGAATTTGGACGTTCAAAGTTGCTTAAGCTTGAATCTAGGTTGCAATTCGGTGAATTAATGTTGTTTGATGTGATTTTTGGTCTCGAGTAGTTCCGTTATATGTTTTGAAACTAGTTGGTATACTCGGACGGGGTCCCGGGGGCCCCGGATGTGATTCGGATCGATATCAGATCATTTTTGGACTTAGTGATTTGTTGAAGTGGTGGGCTGGTTCTGGTGTCTTCGCACCTACGGAGGGATTGGCCTCAGGTGCGGGCTCGCAAATGCCAGCCACTGATCTCAGAAGCGGATTTCGTCTAGACCAGCTGGGATCGCATGTGCGATCATTTGTCCGTAGAAGCGGATTCACGGATGCGGAGGCTTCCTTCGCAGAAGCAGAACTTGGGGAAGCGGCCTTGGGCTTGACCGCAGATGCGGTCGTTTCCCCGCAGAAGTGGGATCACAGATGCGAGCTCTTATCCGCAAAAGCAGAACCCTAGACTTAAGATTGGACCGCACCTGCGATGGTTTTTTCGCAGGTGCGGCATCACAGAAACAACCCCAAGGCCACATATGCGGATTCACTGGCAGAAAAAGAGAATTTTCGAGGGTTTTGCTTCATTATTTTATTTTGGGATTTTGGGAGCTCGAATTGAGGCAAAATTTTGAGGGTTGTTCAAAGGAATTGTTGGAGTAAGGATTCTTGACTCATTTTTTATTAATTTCCGCGAATCTACTATTAATTACATCTTTTAATTAGTGTTTTGGAGTTTAAAATTAGGGAAAATGGAGGAAACCTCTTAGGCCGAATTTTGGGAATTTGAGCGAGATTTTTGTATCGGATTTGTGTAATTCGTATATGGTTGGAATCAATATCGAATGAGTATTTGGTTTTTGTAATTTTGATTGGGTCCCGAGACGCGGTCACGGGTTGACTTTTTGGGGCGATTTTTCAATGATTTACTAAGATCATAATTTCATTATTTAAATTAGTTTCCTATAGCTATATTTATAGTTTGTAATTGGTTTTGGCTAGATTCGAGTCGTTCAGAGTTAGAAAATCGAGGAAAAGGCCTTCTAATTGACCGATTTAGCGTGGTTTGAGGTAAGTGACTTGTCTAACCTTGTGGGGGGGGGGGAATTTCCCTTAGGATTTGGTATTGTTGTGATAATTTGTGCTATGTGAAGGCTGTGTACGCAAGGTGACGAGCGCGTACACAGGATAAATGTTGAAATTCCGGTTTTAGCTATGTAGTTTCCTTTTCAAGCCTTAATTGAGTTACTTTAGCATGTTATAGTCACCATGTTTAGCCTAATTTCACATGTCTACTTGTCTTATCTCTTATTTGTAACTTGTATTACATGTTTAGTTGAATTACTCGCTTTCTTAATTCCGTATTCATTATTTAACTGTGAAATTCTTTACTTGAAATTGCTATCCTTGAAATATCTTGTTGTTGAGTTGCAAGTGCCGTGGTTTCTATTGAGGCAAGGTGTAAGTGGTAAAATGTCATTTTATTTAGTTGTTATGTTTGGCATTTGTGTTATTGTTGAGGTGATTGTTTGGTTGTTTGTACGAGGTTTATGCCGTGCTGTTGATATTATCTCACGAGGTTATTGTCGTACTGTTGTTACTAATTGCACGAGGTTTCTGCCGTGCTGTTGTGATTATTGATACGCATGCGGTGGTATATGGTCTGGGTGTTGAAACGCATGCGGTGAGACAAGGTGGGCTTGATACACGTGTCTAGTAGGGAACTACTAGAAGTCATGTGGTGCGATAAGGTGGGCTAAAATGCGGGTTGTCATTTCAGGAAAAATGATTTTCAAAACTAAATATAAAGGCTCCCGCGGTGATATAAGGAAAGACCGTGAGTTACTTTTATGATTTGGGACTACGAGACGGTACCTTGGGAGTGCTCATGTTGATCTTTCTCTATTTGTTGTATTAGTTATTGAATTAAAAAAAATAATTTACACAACTTTATCGAAACATGTGGGCAAAGAAAGCATTATTAAAACGTAAAAATTTAATAGGATGGATAAATTACAAAAAAAATTATTGAATTCACTATATTTTAAAGGACAAAAATTCAATCAGCATTTCATGTAAAGGTTTCGTGTTTTATAATATAGATTTAGGCTTGTACGATTTAGTATGACTAAATATAGTATCAAAAAATCATTTTGGGTGCTTAATTGGATATGGATTAATTATTTTGTTGAATTAAAATAAGAATGTTAAAAATACATATCTAATTGTTCAGAGTTGAAACAATTTTAATTTAGACGTTATTGTATTAAATAATTTTAATTCAATATGTGATTTTATGTCCTCATATTTTAATTAGAAATATATTAAAGTACCATATAAGATCGTTATCATCTTGATTTTATAAATATTGTACATGTCACGACCCATTTTCTGAACAAGACGTGACCGGCACTCGATCGCTAAATTTGATCGAGCGAACCATCTGCACTTATCAAAACTATTATAACCTCAAACTTAATTAATTTGAATATCTAAAATAAACCAACTCCAAAACATTATTCGTAGTAACTACTGAAATACTGCAAATTTATTATCGAAGCACCTGAATCTTAACCCACCGAATGTGTTTATGAAGCTTCTACTGATAAACCGACGCACTGCTCAGGACATGAGATTTTCTTGCCAGTTCTCCAAGTAAATAAATAAATAGCTAAATAATGATGACTCAAAGGAGTACTCCACGAACAAAAGCGGAGCTCACCAATAGCAATGGAAGTGAGGGAAGTTCTAACCTGTAGCCTGCTCGCCTACAAAATCGGTTCCTAACAAGAATCACAGCTGAGGTACCACACCTCATAACCTCATTTCACAATTCATAATCACAACCTTTCCTTATAACGCCATGTGAGCCTTACATTTAGATATTTGTTTGAAAATATGTTTTTCGAAATAGTTAGACGCACTTTTGCCCCTTATGTCGTAGCGTGGCTTCAAGTAATTATAATTCCTTACTAGCAACACACACATAAATTTCCACCTTATTTCACCATATTCACATTAACCCATATCCTTATACCGCCGCATGCACATCAATATCACAATACAATAACAACTCGCACCACAAGTGCCCATATGCCGCAACTTGCCAAAATCAACAATATCGAAGTTAACACAACGTATAGCCCACGACTCAACCACAATGTGAACAAGAATCTCAATAATAACAAACTGAGTGAGAATTACTCAACAAGAAAATATATCTCAATAACAATAACTTCAGCCTCAATGTGATAATAGCTTTCATAACTTCAACTTTAATAACTCAAAATGAAGGTATTTTCATGAAATGACAACTTGTAATAACAACTCCAAATAAGAATAACTCGAAAATAAATGAGGTAACATGATAATAAGAGAGATAACAAAGACAATTAAAGCATATAAGAACATGTTTAACAATAAGGGATAGAGCATGTGATAACAATATCAAGTAAAGCATGTAAGAGCAATTTAAAAATGGAAGATATAGCATAATATTACAATTTTTAATTAAATGCATGAAAGAGTCTAAAACGGTCAAAATACCATATATAAACTCGTGTACACACTCGTCACCTCGTGTACACGTCTTTCACATAATCCAAATAACACAAGTCAACCTAAGTCTTAAGGGGTAGTTCCCCCGCACAAAAGTTAGGCAAGATACTTACCTCAAACAAGATAAATCAATCCACTAATAAGCCTTTCCCGTTAAAATCTAACTCCAGATGACTCGAATCTAGCCAGAATAATTTAATACCATAAATACAAGCCATAGGGAGCAATTCGGGATAATAAAGTTACAATCTTTAAAGAAATTAAAAAAGTCAACCCCGGGCCCGCACCTCGGAACCCCACGAGACTTACGAAATTCGAACACTCATTCTGATAGGAGTTCAACTATAAAAAAAATTATCCATTTCCGACCTCAAATCGACCTTCAAATCCTCAATTTATGGTTTAGAAATTTTTTTACAAAATCTCCTAATTTCTCTAACTCAAATCACTAATTAAATGGTAAAAACAATGATGAAATCATAAATAATAAATAAATCCAAGTCAAAAATACTTACCCCAATCCAATCCTTGAAAATACCTTCCAAAATCGCCCAAAATCGAGCTTTATAACTGAAAATGTGAAAAATAAAATAAAACCCTCGATCTTCTCTATTTCAGCCCAGGCATTTCGCATCTACGGGCTTACTGTCGCATCTACGGGCTTACTGTCGCATCTACGACTCCGTATCTGCATAAATTCCATCGCAGATGCGGCTTCCACTTAAGCTCAACAATTTTCGCTTATGCGGACAAAAGGTGCATCTGCTCTTCTGCTTATGTGGACCCTCTCTACTTCTGCGGAAGATATCTGCATCTGCGGTTGCGCACCTGCGCATGATCGTCCGCACCTACGGACCCAACTTCCTAACCCAACTCTCGCATCTACATATCAGATGCCGCACTTGCGGCCCTACTATCGCATGTGCAATTGCACCAGTCTCCAACATTCTCACCAATATTTCCTAAGTGCCAAAAGGTCCGAACTCAACTCGAATCACACCCGGGGGTCCCGGGACCCCGTCCGAACATACCATCAAGTTCCAAAATACAACACGAACCTACTCGAGTCCTTAAATCACATCAAACAATATCAAATCTACGAATCACACCCCAATTCAAGCCTATTGAATCAAAGAACATTCAACTTCTAAAACAAATGCTAAATCATGCCAAACCAACTCCAAATGAGCTCAAATTTTGCATGAAAGTCCCAAATGACACCACAGACCTATACAAACTCCTGGAATCACAATCCCAACCCGATATCAATAAAGCCAACCCTCGGTCAAATCTATCAACCTTCCAAACCTTCAACTTTTCAACTTTCGTCAAAAAGCACCAAATCAATCTATGGACCTCCAAATTAACATCCGGACATAAGCCTAAGTCTAAAATTACGATACGAAGCTATTAGAACCATAAAAACACTATTCTGGAGTCGTCTACACAAAAGTCAAACTCCGGTCAACTCTTCTAACTTAGGCTTTCAACATTGGGACTAAGTGTCCTAATTCACTCTGAAACAAGTCCAAAACCAAACCAACCACACCGGAAAGCACATAACCATAAATGAACATATAAGATACGATACATAGGGGAATGGGACTACAATACTCAAAACGATCGACCGGTTCGTTATATTCTTCCCTTTTTAAAACAAACATTCGTCCTCGAACAAGTATAGATACATATCTGAATTGCTGAAAAGATGAGGATAATGGCTACACATATCATGCTCGGTCTCCCAAGTCACCTCCTCGACTGGTTGACCCCTCCATTGAACCTTCACTGAAGCAATGTTCTTTGATCTCAATTTCCAGACTTGCCTGTCCAATATATCCACCAGCTACGCAATATAAGTCAAATCATTGTCCAATTGGAATGAGCTGAAATCTAATACATAAGACGGATCACCATAATACTTCCAGAGCATGGAAATATGGAACACCGGGTGGACTGCCAATAAGCTGGGTGGCAATACAAGCTTGTATGACACCTCACTCACTCTCTCAAGAATCTCAAAAGGACCAATATACCTAGGGCTTAACTTGCCCTTCTTCCTGAACCTCATCGCACCATTCATAGGTGAAACCCAAAGGAAAACCCTCTCTCCCACTATAAATGCTACATCACTAACCTTCTGATCAGCATAACTCTTCTGCCTAGACTGTGCTATACGAAGTCGATCCTGAATCATCTTGACTTTCTCCAAGGTATCCTGAACCAAATCAGTGCCCAACAACCTAGCCTCTCCCGGATCAAACCAACCAATGAGAGAATGACACTGCCTCCCATAAAGGGCCTCATAATGAGCTATCTGAATACTCGATTGGTAGCTGTTATTATAGGTAAACTCTAAAATCTCCAAGAATTGATCCCCATGAACTCCCAAAATCCATAACATAGGCACGTAGCATATCCTTTAAGATATGAATAGTGCGCTCTAACTGTTTTTTCGTCTGGGGGTGAAATTTTGTACTCAACTCAACCCGTGTGCCTAACTCGCTCTGCTCAACTCTCCAAAAATGCGATGTAAACTAGATTCCTCGGTCGGAGATAATTGACACTGGAAAACTATGGAGACGAACAATATCACATATATAGATCTGAGCCAGCTGCTCTGAAGAATAGGTAGTCATAATCGGAATAAAGTGTGCAAACTTGGTCAGTCTTTCCATAATAACCCACACTACGTCAAATTTCTTTAAAGTCTGTGTGATCTCAACAACGAAATCCATGGTAACACACTCCCCTTTCTACTCGGGAATCTCAAGTCTCTGAAACAAATCGTCCAACCCCTGATGCTCTTACTTCACTTGCTGACAGTTCAAGCACCGAGCCACATACTCTACTATATCTTTCTTCATTATCCTCCACCAATAATGTTTCCTCAAATCCTTATACATCTTTAGCGGCAACCGAATGAATGGAGTACCGTGAATTGTGGGCCTCCTCAAGGATCAACTCATGCAACCCATCCACATTGGGAACACATATCCGGCCCTACATACGTAACACCCTATCACCCCGATAGAAATCTCCTTGGCACCGAGGTGCTGTAGTGTATCCTTAAGGACAAGAAGACGGGGGTCGTCATACAGACGATCTCTGATGCGCTCAAACAAAGAAGACCGAGAAATCACACGAGCTAAAATCCGGTTGGGTTCCAAAATACCCAATCTCACAAACTGATTGGACAACACCTGATCATCCAATGCTAATGGTATCTCACCAATTAGAATATATGCAAGGCTACTCATACTTTCCGCCTTCCTACTAAAGGCATCAGCCACCATATTGGCTTTCCTGAGATGATACAGAATAGTGATATATAGTCTTTCAACAGCTCTAACCACCTTCGTTGCCTCAAGTTCAGGTCCTTTTACTTAAACAAGTGTTGTAAACTCTGATGATCTGTGAATACCTCGCAAGACACGCTCTAGAGATAATGCCTCCAAATCTTCAATGCGTAAACAATAGTTGCCAACTCTAGATCATGAGTGGAATAGATCTTCTCATGGGTCTTCAACTGGCGCGAAGTATAAGAAATCATCATACCATCCTGCATCAAGATACACCCGATACTAATCCACGAAGCATCACAATAAACCGCATATGAACCCGATGCTTAAGGCAAAACTAGAATTAGAGTTGTGGTCAAGGCAGTCTTGAGCTTCTGAAAGCTCTCCTCATACTCGTCGGACCACCTAAATGGAGAACCCTTCTGGGTCAATATAGTGAAAGGTACAACAATGGATGAGAAACCCTCTACAAAACGGCGATAATATCCAGCCAAGCCAAGGAAACTCCGAATCTCAGTAGCTGAAGATGGTCTAGGCCAACTCTGAACTGCCTTAATCTTTTTCAAATCTACCTTGATCCCCTCATTAGACACCACATGACAAAAAAGGCCACTGAATCAAGCCAGAATTCACACTTCGAGAATTTTGCATATAACTTCTTCTCTCTCAATGTCGATCCTCAAATGCTGCTCATGATCCTCCCAACTGCGGGAATATACCAAGATGTCGTTAATGAACACGATGATGAATGAGTCAAGATATGGCTGGAAAACACTGTTCATCAAGTGCATAAATACTGCTGGGGCATTGGTCAGTCCAAATGACATCACAAGGAAATCCTAGTAACCATACCAAGTCCTAAAAGTATTCTTTGGAATATCTGAATCTCGAATCTTTAGTTGATGATACCCTGACCTCAAATCAATCTTTGAGAATACACTGGCACCTTGAAGATGGTCAAATAAATCATCAATGCGCGATAACAAGTACTTGTTCTTGACTATAACTTTGTCGAGCTGCCTATAATCAATGCACATCCGTACAAAGCCATATTTCGTCTTCAGGAACAAAACTGGAGCACCCCAAGGTGAGATACTCGACCGGATGAAACCGTTATCAATAAACTTCTGAAACTACTCCTTCAATTCCCTCGACTCCGCAGGTGCCATACGATATGGTGGAATTGAAATGGACTGAGTGCCCGGTACTAAGTCAATACCAAAATTAATATCCCTATAGGGCGGCATGCCCAGTAGGTCTGCTGGAAATATATCTAGAAAATCTCTCACTATCGGAACTGACTCAATGGTAGGAGTATCAACACTAATATCTCTCACAAAGGCTAGGTACACATCACACCCCTTCTTAAATATTTATTGTGCCTTTATAAAGGATACAAACATGCTACAAATATAATCCAATTTACCCCTCCACCCCAAATGTGGAAACCCTGGCATAACCAATGCCATGGTCTTGGCGTGACAGTCCAGAATATCATGCTAGGGTGACAACCAGTCTATGACCAAGATCACATCAAAGTCCACCATATTGAGTAACAATAGATCAACTCTGGTCTCATACCCATCAATAGTAACTAAACGCGACCGATAAATACGGTCTACAATAATAGAATCTCCCACAAGAGTGGACACATATACAATAGCACTCAAAGAATCACGTAATATATCCAAATACGAAGCAAAGTAAGATGACACATATGAGTAAGTGAATCCCGAATCAAATAAAATTGAGGCATCCTAGTGACAGACCGGAACAATACTTGTGATGACAACATCTGAAATGGAAGCCTCTATCATACCCAAAAAAGCATAAAACAAGCTTGGCCTTCCCCATAAGGCGATCTTTGCCTCCCTAACCTCCACCCCTGGCTGGTGGTGCAAGTGGGGCGGCAACTAGAGCAACAACCATGGCTGTGAACCCTATGGACCTTATGGAATCCGTGGAGACTATGTAGTTTATGGAGGTGCACCACTACTAAGTGTGGGACAGTCCCTCATCATGTGTCTGGTATAGCCACACTAAAAACAAGCTCTCGATGGGCGTGGCTGCTGAAACTGACTCTGTCCTGGTCAACTGGACTGACCATTGAAAGCACCCAGTGCAAAAGGTGCATTAGACAGTGGCAATTCATAATGGGCAACCAGAGACCTTAGAATGGTCGGGGCACCGCTAGAAGCTGGAAGTGCTGAATGAACTAGCCAACTCACATATCCCCTGCCATGTTGGGCTATAGCTGCAACATGGCCACCACTAAATCTTCCAGTACCTCGAGGTGTCTTGGACTCCCTGTACTCTCTCTTGACCCCGCATACCCTCCAACCTCTACGCAATCTCTACCACCTGCTGATACAGAGTGTTTCTCTCCAACTCTCGAGCCATGCTGAATCTAATACCATAGTTGAGCCCCTCGATGAATCTGCCGACTCGCTCTCTGACTATAAAAACCAAGGTAGGTGCATGTCAGGAAAACTCACTAAATTTGATACCATACTTTAACACTGTCGTAGTCCCTGACACGGCTGCATAACCTTTATGCGCCATGCATTCCGAAGGGTTTGGGGAACAAACTCTCAAAAACATCTCTAAAAACTGATCCCAATTGAGTGAGGATGCATTAGCTGGCCTACTCTCCTCGTAAGCCTTCCACCACTGATACATTTCTCTTGACAGCTGAATATAGTAAAAGCAACTCCACTTACCTCCACAATACCCATGGTGCGGAGAATACGGTGGCACTTCTCTAGAAAGCCATGCACATCCTCGATAGTTGTGCCGCTGAAAGTAGGAGGATCATACTTCTTGAACCTCTCAAGTCTCCTATGCTCCTCCTCAGAGGCCGTCGGCCTGACCTCAAGCCGAACCGGAATAGTTGGTTGTGTTGGCATGATGCCCGAAACCGGATCAATGTGGACTCGCTGCTCTGGAGTATGGGCAACAGTAGTCTGAGCTCCTCCCCCTTGCCTGAGATATAACTGGTGCAAGGGGAATCAATCCCTATTGAGCTAGAGCGTCGTACATGCTCAAGAACTATTCTAGGGTCTTCTGAAGTCCAGGGGCAACAACAGGAACCTCAGGTGCATGTCCCCCAACCGAAGCTACTGGCGCCTCCTTAGTCGTTGCTCGAGCAGGTGCTCTAGATGCACCACATGCCCCTCAATGGCCTCTGCCTCGGCCTACTCTAATAGGGGGCATGGATGTCTAATAATCGGATCCAGAGGTACGTGTCCTCACCATCTGTAAGAGAATAGAAAGACAAAAACTCAGATTTTGAAATCAACAAGTTCGCACAATAAGGAATCAAAGAAGCGGAATTTCCTAATAGTTCCGTAGACTCTCGAAGATAAGTACAGACGTATATGTACTAATCTGCAAGACTCTACTAAACTTGCTTATGACTCGTAGCACCAATGAACTTAGAGCTCTGATACCAACTTGTCACGACTCCAAAATCCCATCTGAGGTAGTCGTAATGGAACCTAGTCTCTAAGACTAGGTAAGCCTAACATTCATGAATAACTTAACAGAAATAACGAACTAAGATGATAAAATAAATCGAATAAACTTGCAATAACTCCAAATCAAAAACATCCGTAATAAGATCCCAAAACCGGTGGAATTGAGTCATAAGCTCTACAGAAATAATCTAAGAATCTCTAATACAACAGTGTCCGAGTGGAAGATAAACAATAGTAAAAGTAATGACTGAATGTGAGTCCGAGGCCTGCAGATGTCGAGCAGGTATACCTTGAGGTCTCTGAAAGATAATTGAACGATCATTGGCATCTAACACGAAACAATATATCTGGATCTGCACAAAAATGTGCAAAAGCGTAGTATGAGTACACCACAACTGTACCAAGTAACTATCAAGCCTAACCTCAGTAGAGTAGTGATGAGGCCAGGTCAAGATACCTAGTAGGGTAAGAAAAACTGAACAAAGTATCGTAAAGTCTAATAATGAAAGCGAGGAAAAATAAGAATAAAACAATACAATAAGGTAAGCTAACAACGGAAATTAAGGTGGTAAAAGCAACAAGAAGTGAACACATGATGAGAATAACAAGTAATCAAATACGGACAAATACAAGTAAGACAAAGAAGGAAACAACAATTGTTAAGACAATAAGCCTTTTTAACATAGAATGTACAACAAGAATCAAAGCCGAAGTACCATGCCTAATAACCTCATTTCACAATTCACTATCACAACCTTTCCTTCTACCGCCGCGTGAGCCTTACATTTAGATATTTATTTTGAATTTTTTTTTCCGAAATAGCTACATGCACTTTAGCCCCCTATATCGTTGTGTGGCTTCAAGTAATTCCCTTACTAGCAACACACATATAAATTTCCACCTTATGTCGTCACATGCACATTAAACCCTATCCTTATATCGTCGCATGCGCATCAATATCATAATATAATAACAACTCGCACCACAAGTGCCCATATGTCACAACTTGCCAAAATCAACAATACCAAAGTTACCACAACATAGAGTCCATGGCTCAACCACAATGCGAACAAGAATCTCAATAATAACAAAATGAATGAGAATTATTCATCAAGGGAAGATATCTCAATAATCAACAACTTTAACCTCAATGTGATAATAACTTTCATAACTTCAACTTCAATAACTCAAAATGAAGGTATTTTCACGAAAGGACAACTTGTAATAACAACTCCAAATAAGAATAACTAAATAATAAAGGAGGTAACATGACAATAAGAGAGATAACAAAGGCAATTAAGGTATATAAGAGCATGTTTAATAATAAGGGATAGAGAATGTGATAACAACATCAAGTAAAGCATGTATGAGCAATTTAACAATGGAATATATAACATCATATTACAATTTCTAATTAAATGCATGAAAGAGTCTAAACCGGTCAAAATACCACATATAAGCCCGTGTACAGACTCGTCACCTCGTTTACACGTCTTTCACATAATCCAAATAACACAAATCAACCCAAGTCCTAAGGGGTAGTTTTTCCACACAAAGTTAGGCAAGATACTTACCTCAAACAAGCTAAATCAATCCACTAATAAGCCTTTTCTGCCAAAATCCAACTCTGGACGGTTCGAATCTAGTCAGAATAATTTAATACCATAAATACAAGCCATAGGAAGCAATTCCGGATAATAGAGTTGCAATATTTAAAGAAAAATTAAAAAGTCAACCCAGGCCCACACTTCATAACCCGACCAAGCTTACTAAATCCGAACACTCATTCTGATACGAGTCCAACCATGCCAAAATTATCCAATTCCGACCTCAAATCGACCTTCAAATCCTCATTTTATTGTTTAGGAAATTTTTTATAAAATCCCCGAATTTCTCCAACTCAAATCACTAATGAAAGTATGAAAACAATGATGGAATCAAGAATAATAAACAAATCCGAGTAAAAAATACTCACCCCAATCAAATCTTTGAAAATCTCCTCCAACATTGCCCCAACCCGAGCTCTCTAACTCAAAATGTGGAAAATGAAATAAAACCCTTGATCTTCTCTATTTTAGCATAAGCATTTCATATATGCGGGCTTACTTTCGCATTTGCGACTCCTCATATGCAGAAATTCCATCGCATATGCGACTTCCACTTAAGCTAAGCAATTTTCGCTTCTGCGGACAAAAGGCAGATCTGTGCTTCCATATATGCGGACACCTTTGCACTTTTGCGCGTCTGCTTCTGCGAAAAGTGACCGCACCTGCGGTCCTAAGCCAACAAACCAAACTCCGCTTCTGCGGAAGAAATCCGCATCTGCGGTTGCACACCAGCGTAAGATGGTCTGCACCTGTGGACCCAGCTCCCAACCCAACTCTCGCATATGCGGTACATATTCCACTTCTGCAGTGCTGCACATGCGGTCCTTCGCAAGTGCGATTGCACCAGACTCCAGCATTCTCAGCAATTCCACCTAGGTGCCAAACGGTCTGAACTCAACCCGAATCACACTCGGGCCTCCCGGGACCCCGTCCGAACATACCATTAATTCTGAAAACACAACACAAACCTACTTGAGGACTTAAATCACATAAAAAATATCAAATCTACGAATCGCACCCCAATTCAAGCCTATTGAATTAATGAACATTCAGTTTCTAAAACTAATGCCGAATCATGTCAAACTAACTCTGGATGAGCTCAAATTTTGCATGCAAGTCCCAAATGATATCACGGACCTATAACAACTCCCGAAATCAAAATACAAGCCCTATATCAATAAAGTCAACCCTTGGTCAAATCTATCAACCTTCCAAATCTTTTACTTTTCAACTTTTGCCAAAAAATATCAAATTAATCTACGGACCTCCAAATCAACATACAGACATATGCCTGAGTCCAAAATTACCATACGAAGTAATCGGGACCATCAAAACTGCATTCCAGAGTCGCCTGTACAAAAGTCAAACTCCGGTCAATTCTTCCAACTTAAGCTTTCAACATTGGGACTAAGTATCCCAATTCACTTCGAAACTTGTCTGAAACCAAACCAACCACCCCGACAAGTCATATAACCATATTTGAACATATAAGAGATGATAAATAAGGGGAACAAGGCTACAATACTCAAAACGACCGGCTGGGTCGTTACACCTTCACCTCTAGCAAATCTTTGGTATTGTCCAACTTATTTCACTTAGAGATAAAATATAAGATCTCAAATTAGAAGGATTAAAAGTGGTTGCTATAGTATGATGAAATTATCAACTGTTGCTTTTGATATTCCTTTTTTGGGTTAACGAGGGATTGATTATATTAACAACTATGAGCCAAAATAGGTACATCAGAGGGATAATGTGTAGTCCCTAATAATCATAGATTGTTCCATAGTATCACTATTATATTCCAAAATATTTCTGGGAAAAGCAGTTCCTAGGATGTCTGCCCAAAATGCTTCATTTGCAAACATCAGAGGAACTGCAGCATAGTTGTTCTTCCCAAAAAATTTGTTTTTGCTCCTTTCTTTGCTAGCAGATCAACTACCCTGTTCTGTTCCCTGTAGCTGTATTTCACCCCTGTTATTCCCATCCTTTGGATCAACAACCCGCATTCATAGATGATAGTCATAATATGGTTTCCCATTTTAAGCATTCCTATTGCCTCTGTAGAATCAATAGCTATTTCTAGTGGCATGAGGCCTCTTTGTTCTGCAATCTGTAGTCCTTTAATAGGGCAGTTAGCTCAAATTAGATATTGGTGGTATGCGACATGGTTTCTATGTAACCTAGGATCCAGTCTCCACTAGAGGTCCTAAAGACAACTCCAATGCCTCATTTTCCTAAGTTACCTAGTGCTGCCTCATCAATGTTCAGTTTAAAGTGGCCCCTAGTTGGAGGCTCCCATTTAACTTAGATAACAACTTCTTTCCTCATTCTATCCTGGCTGTTATAAAATGGTATTATGTGACTTTTGCCATAGTGTTGGAATCATTAATGTGGTATCTCCTTTTTTGAAAAGGATATGGTTCCTTGTTATCTAGAAATGCCAGAAACAGAATGGAAGGATAGCCTCCCAAGTCAAGTTGTTATTAAATGGCTTCTTCCTTACATTGGTCCATGTGGTGGACCATGACTTGGGTTGTGAAGGTAGGGTACTGTTGTAGATAAGAATTGGTGCTTTAGGTGGTGAGGTTGTGCCAGAACAGTTTAGCATTGGGGCAACCGAAAAAGATGTGGGCAGTTGTTTCAAAATTAAAGGAGCAAAAACAACACAAGGAGTTGCAATTAACTCCAATATTTTGGAGAAAAGCTCCAGTAGAGATTCTGTTATGGTACAACAGCCATATAATGATTTTGACTTTATTGGGAACTTTAAGTTTCTAGATCTAGCTGAAGGTGTTATTGTCCCTAGATGTTGGATTTTATTTTATTTTTGCTAGGGAAAGTGTAGGCAGATTTTGTGCTGGAAATGTCATTGAAAGTTAGACTCTAGATCATCTTATCGTCCCTGATAGAATTAATAGAAATAAAGGTAGATGTTATTAGGTTCATGATGTTGTCAAGTACACTGAAAGAGAGGGAGGATATGTTCCATTCCCCATTATTAAAAATGGTGGCCACCTTGGTTGTTTGCTCATTTAAGGTTAGTGGTTCCTCAATCATGTTTTGGATGAAACTGTTATTTGGGATCCAATCATCATTTAAGAAACTGACTCTGTCCGATTTATTGACAACCCACCTAGAAGCATGTCTACATATATCCCAGCCCTTGAAGATGCACTGCCAAATTGAAGATTTTGCCTTTTTAGGAATGTGATTCTATTTGCAGTGTTTAGAAATGAGGATTCTTTCCTAAAAGGCAGAGGGATTATAGAATATCCTCTAGGCTAGGTCAGGATGGATTGCCATATTTTTGCATTCAACCTTTTCAATCCCAGACCTCACTGATTCTTTGGCTTAGTGACAGTTTTCCAGCCTACAAGATGCATTATTTTTCTTGTTGAGGGTGGTGCCCCATATGAAGTTCCTTTGGGTCTTATCAATCAATTTTGTTATTTTGGAGGGTAGTTTGATGAACTGAATGACATGATTTGGTATGTTGCTTAGGGATGCTTTTGCTAAAGTGGTTCTACAAGTCATGTTTAGGTAGCTTATTTTCTACCTAGACAACTTAGATTTCATATTGTCAATGATGAATTAGAAATTACTATTGGTTGGTTTATTGTGGAAGATTGAAAAGCCCAAGTATTTGCCAAAAGTGGAAGCGGCTTGGATGGAAAGGTTGGAAGAATGTGCCTCTATCAGATCAGGTTTGCAGTTAGAAGAGAAGAAGACCCTAGACTTAGTCAAATTGATTTTCTGTCCTTATGGTTTATTGAAGGAATTTATAGTATTGATGATTGTGTTACAGTTTCTGGAGTAAGCTCTTGCAAAGAGAGTTAGGTCATCATCGGCAAAGAAGAGATGGGAGATCTTAGGACCAGACCTACTGATGCTGATTGGGAGCCACTCTGTGGTAGTAACTGCAATCTCAGTGAGCCTTGAGAGTCTCTCCATTATCGTTATGAAGAGGTAGGAGAAATGAGGTCGCCTTTTCCAATGCCCCTGGTGAGCTTAAATGAATCAATTTTCCCCCATTCACCAGGGTAGATATGGAGGATGAGCTGACACAGAAGAGGATGAGCTTGATGAAATCAGATGGAAAGTTAAAGGAAATATAGTGTGTCTCTAATGAAAGACCATTCAATCATATCAAAAGCCTTTTCTAGCTCAATATTTAAGATCATGTTGGCATTTTTTGCTCTCATTTTATCAAAGTGGTTGATGTATTCCTAGACAATTATGTCATTATCAGAGGTTCTTCTCTTGGATAGGAAGCTAGCTTGACTAGGACCTATTATGTCTGGAAGGTAAGGTTTGATCCTACTAACAATAATCTTGGTGATAGTTTTGTATATTGTGTTGCAAAGCCCTATTGGTCTAAAATTCTGTAGCATACTAGCACTGAAGGCATTTTGAGATAAGGCATAATCGTGTTTCATTCATAGTGGGGTGAATTATGTGAGTTTCAAAACTTCTCTTGCAGAATTCAATAATAGTCCTTCCCACTGTGTTCCATTATTTTTGGTAGAAGAAAGGTTGTAGACCATCCAGGCCAGGTGCTTTGAAGGACTTGAAAGAGAAAATGGCCCTCCTGATTTCACTATCCCTAAGTGGGGAAGTTAAAATTCCTCTTTGAGTGTTGGATAGTATGTGGTTTTGGCCAGTTGTGCATGTGGTGTGTATAGGTGATTGTGTGTGTGAAGAGGTGTAGAGGGAGCGGAAATACTTAAGGATGGAGTCTTTGATGTCCTGTTGGTCATGTTGCCAATTACCAGTATCATCCTTCAGAGATAGGATTCTATTTCTTCTTCTCCTGTTGAGAGTAGAAGTATGGAAGAATTTAGTATTGGCATCCCCATAAGTGAGCCAATTGATTCTAGATTTCATCTTCCATAAGTCTTCTTCAATTTTAAGGATGAAGTCAAGTTCCTCAATCAAATTGCTCTCTAGGTTTAGGAGGAAATGACTATATTGGTAATTTGGGAACTTTTGGATGCCAACTATTCAGGCTATGAGCCTTTTTTTCTTGTGGAATATCTTATCAAAGGTATTCCTATTCCATTGGGTAGCACTATCCTTAAAATGCCGAGTTGATTGGATAAGAGTGGAATTAGGGGGAAAGGAGTCCAAAATAAGGCTAGGGAAGGATGGATGACTACACCCATTGTTTCAAATCTGAAGGGTCTGCTGGTTGTAGGATCAGGATCATTCCTTAGTCTAATGAGCAAGACTCCGTGAAGGATTGAACCCTTATCTTTTTAAGACAACTATTGACTACACTTCCCTTACTAATAAAAATACATACTCATTTATGCAACTGCTTATATGCTGCCCCAAAGCAACACGATCCAATTAGAGATGTAGTAAAATCTCATTTCATTTTCCAAAATAAATCTTCTTTACAAAGATGACGGTTTAAGCCTAGAGACAGACCTAGGATTTGAATGCAACGAGGGCAACATTGTCTTCAAATATATCAATAACTAGCAACAAAATTCCACGTACAACTCTTTAAAATCTTAATGATTATGATAATTTATCAGCAAAGTATAAACAACAAGAAATTTATCAAAAAAAAAAAAAAAAACGGTGTCACCCAACACCATTTTGAAGAAATTTTATATTAGATATATAAGTAAGTAATATGAAACTATTATAAAAGGCTTATAATGACACTAATAAACAAAATTGGTTTACTGGGTTAGTGGTAAAGCGCTTCAGATTTACAAAAGAGGCACAAGGTTCGAAGCTGGATAGGTTGATGTAATACGTCAATTTTCTATTATTTTGCGAAAATACAGAAGTCGGCTAGGATAGAAACTATCATTGAATTAAAAAAAAAGAAAAAAAACACTAATTGTTGTTGGAGCTATGTCTCGAACCCAAGCCCAACTAGTGAAGAAAGATACTTAAATAATCAACTCAGCCATTGCTTCCGTCCAACTTTTGGTTATTGAGGGGGCCAAGTAAATATCTTAAGGAATATATATATATATATATTAGATTTTTGTCGAGGCTAACGGGTTTCTGTGACCCCCCACTCCCCAATGTAGGTCCGCCTCTGTTTAAGCCTTTGTACCATGTGCATACTTCTTTTTTCAAGCTCATTGTATCATTTAAATCAATGTCTATTTTAGCATGAAAGATGATGTAGTTAGCATGCGCTAGACATGTAGAGGGTTTTCAAACACTTCAAAAATTTTTTCGGGGTGCTAAAAGTAGAGCCACAGCCTTCATGCACTATAACCCCCCACCCCCACCCCCACCCCACCCACAATCTACCATGGCTGGTGACTCTGTAAGGCAATCTTCTTCGGTGAAAGCAACCATTGATAGAACTCAGTCTACTACCATAATCCCAACTCAAGTTACAAACCCAACATCCTCTATCCCTTTTCATCTTGATTTTTTGAATCCTCCACCTACTGTCACACTGATCCATATTAACACAAACTCCCAAATCCTAATGAAACTTACCCCTTCAAACTATTTCTCCTAGCATACCCAATGAAAGAGTCTCCTTTGTTATGGATTCTTAAGTTTTATAGAGATGTTCATTTAAAGTCAGTTTTTTGGTTTAAGCAAGACCAACTTATACAATCTACTCTTGTTGGTTATCTTTCACCAAAAATCATCACTTTTGCTATTTCATCTGAGACCTCTTTTTATGTTTGGAAGTATCTCAACAAAACCTATGCCAAATTGTCTCGTGCTCGACTCATGAGGATTCGAGAAATACTTTCCAAAGCTAGCAAAGGAATCCAATCCATCACTTATGATCTTCAGTTTATTAAACACTTGTGCGACCAATTCGCTGTTGCTGGCTCACCACTAGACGATGATGAGATCGCTCTACATGTTTTTAATGGTCTTCCCTCTAAGTACAAAGGCCTGACATATTTTCTCTATTCTCGAGACACACCTATATCATTTGATGAAATTTATGCAAAGCTCGTTGACTACGAAATAACTTTATTTCATGATGGTCCATTGCTATCAACTCCAATAGTTGCTAACTTCACTCAGCAACCTAGTGGCTCACAAAATAGAAATCAAAAGAAAGGTCAGTATTACTCTAATGCTCGACCAAGCAATCAGAATTTCAGCAGATTTAATTCTAGAGGCAAATCCTCAAATCAACTCCCTAATTTTGTTTTTCGGCACAGTGAAAAACTGGGCATGTTGTCCAGAAATGCCAAAAACTAACCACTGCATTTTCTTAGCTTATGTCGCAGTCCAACTTGAGTGCATCTCTTGCGCTCATCCAATTGCCACAAGTAAACTACACAACACCAACATCTAGTTCTAAATCCTCTTGGATTGTTGACTCTAGTACATCACATCATATTACCACAGACATTCAAAATTTGGCCTTTCCCACTAAATATGATAGGTGTGATGACATTCTTTTTGGTGATGGGAAAGGTATACAAATTACTTACACTAGTTCTACCACTCCCCCATCCTCCTCTCGTCCATTTTACCTTTCAAATATCTTTTATGTTCCCAATATGAAATAAAATTTAATATCTGTTTACAAATTTTGTTCTACTAATAACTTATCTATTGATTTCTTATTTTGTTAAAGTCTTCACCACATGGGCACCTCTTCTGGCGGGAAGCCTAAGGGTGACATTTATGCAGGGCCCATTGGATATCCTTCTCTTCTGTTTGCAGCAAAAACTATTTTTTCAACTCGCCTTACCACCAAATCTCTATTGCATAGACTGCTAGGGCATTTTCTGTTTTTGTCCTCAATCATGTACTATAATCTTAGAATTTACCATTTTGTTCTCCTAAAGATCATTTTATTTGCAACTCTTGTAAGTGCAATAAAAAGCACAAATTGCCATTTTCAGCACCAACAATAAAATTCCACATTTTCTCACCCCTCCAAACATTCCTAAACACAATATCACAATAAGACAATAAGTAACTTGATCAGTATCAGTACAAACCTGCAGAAACTTTCCATTTAGATGAAGTAGTTCGACTCTAGGACAGATATCCACAAACTTAACCAAATCAGAATTAGGATTGGCTTCCAAGCCTATTACAACTTTGTCCGAGCCTGTTACAACTCTGTCCAGCATAACAGAAACTTCAGTCAAGTTAGGAGCGTTTTCTAAGGAGATTGATTCAAATTTATCATAGGCCTTTATGTGCAACCTCTTGAGTTTAGAACCACTGATATTAACATGACGAATACCAGCACACAAATACAACTCTAGCCTCTGAAGCACAGGGCAACTGGAGAGAATACTTTCAAAATAGTTTTTTGCAAAGTAAACACCAATAAGCACTAATTGGTCAAGATATAGGAAGCCTTTACACTCTGGTGGCGGAGGCGAGACATCAAATTTACGGAGCTTCAAGTATGTCAATGTTAAGATTTTAAGCTTGTGTAGCTTAAAGAGAGTGAATGAGAAATAGAGGGAAAAATAAAATATTTGAGCTTTCCTCCTTGACAAAGGGGCATTGCCCCATATTGGAGAAAGAAAAAGCTTTTGATGGGTATATATATAATTGCTCTTCTTCTAGCTCTTAAAGAGTTAAGAAGAAGGCAAGCCTCGCGTCGTCGTCGTCGCTCGCTCGGCTCGGCTTCGGCTTCAAATTTGGTCAAATATCCCTCTGTGATCGAGGGATATAGTGATGCAAATTGGATCATCTGAAGTTAAATACACGAGTGGATATGTTTTCACAATTGGGGGTGGAGGAGTGTCTTGAAAATCATCCAAACAAACATGCATCGCCCGTTTTACAATGGAATCTGAATTCATAGCTTTAGATAAGGCCGGTGAAGAAGCTGAATGGCTCCGAAATTTCTTGGAAGTTATTCTATTTTGGCCCAAACCTTTGGCACCTATTTGTATACATTGTGATAGTCAAGCAGCAATAGGCAGGGCAGGGAGCATTGTGTATAACGAAAAATCTCGTCATATACGACGGAGACACAATACTGTTAGACAACTACTCTCTAGTGGTGTTATCACAATTGACTACGTAAAAGTCAAGAGATAACGTATCGGATCCACTTACAAAAGGCCTATCTAGAGAGGCAGTTGAAAGATCATCAAAGGGAATGGGATTAAGGTCTAGGACAAGTCATTATGGCGTTAACTCTACCTAGCAGACTGGAGACCCACGAACTAGGTTCAAAGAGATAAAATAAAGTTATGAATGACGGTTCAACATTGTCAAATAACTCAACCCATTCTCGTGATGAAGACAATGTTCAGAAATCGAGGTAAAGCATTAAGGCTTTTTGATGAGTCAACAAAGTTTAAAGGTTTTTTAATGATTTGCTAAGTCTGGCAGGATATGACCAGATAGTGTGTCTATAGGATTACACGTTTAGAAATCACCTATGTGAGTGTGAAGTGTAAGCCGCTTCAAGGGGAATGAAAGTAAAGCCTATTACAACTTTGTCCGAGCCTGTTACAACTCTGTCCAGCATAACAGAAACTTCAGTCAAGTTAGGAGCGTTTTCTAAGGAGATTGATTCAAATTTATCATAGGCCTTTATGTGCAACCTCTTGAGTTTAGAACCACTGATATTAACATGACGAATACCAGCACACAAATACAACTCTAGCCTCTGAAGCACAGGGCAACTGGAGAGAATACTTTCAAAATAGTTTTTTGCAAAGTAAACACCAATAAGCACTAATTGGTCAAGATATAGGAAGCCTTTACACTCTGGTGGCGGAGGCGAGACATCAAATTTACGGAGCTTCAAGTATGTCAATGTTAAGATTTTAAGCTTGTGTAGCTTAAAGAGAGTGAATGAGAAATGGAGGGAAAAATAAAATATTTGAGCTTTCCTCCTTGACAAAGGGGCATTGCCCCATATTGGAGAAAGAAAAAGCTTTTGATGGGTATATATATAATTGCTCTTCTTCTAGCTCTTAAAGAGTTAAGAAGAAGGCAAGCCTCGCGTCGTCGTCGTCGCTCGCTCGGCTCGGCTTCGGCTTCAAATTTGGTCAAATATCCCTCTGTGATCGAGGGATATAGTGATGCAAATTGGATCATCTGAAGTTAAATACACGAGTGGATATGTTTTCACAATTGGGGGTGGAGGAGTGTCTTGAAAATCATCCAAACAAACATGCATCGCCCGTTTTACAATGGAATCTGAATTCATAGCTTTAGATAAGGCCGGTGAAGAAGCTGAATGGCTCCGAAATTTCTTGGAAGTTATTCTATTTTGGCCCAAACCTTTGGCACCTATTTGTATACATTGTGATAGTCAAGCAGCAATAGGCAGGGCAGGGAGCATTGTGTATAACGAAAAATCTCGTCATATACGACGGAGACACAATACTGTTAGACAACTACTCTCTAGTGGTGTTATCACAATTGACTACGTAAAAGTCAAGAGATAACGTATCGGATCCACTTACAAAAGGCCTATCTAGAGAGGCAGTTGAAAGATCATCAAAGGGAATGGGATTAAGGTCTAGGACAAGTCATTATGGCGTTAACTCTACCTAGCAGACTGGAGACCCACGAACTAGGTTCAAAGAGATAAAATAAAGTTATGAATGACGGTTCAACATTGTCAAATAACTCAACCCATTCTCGTGATGAAGACAATGTTCAGAAATCGAGGTAAAGCATTAAGGCTTTTTGATGAGTCAACAAAGTTTAAAGGTTTTTTAATGATTTGCTAAGTCTGGCAGGATATGACCAGATAGTGTGTCTATAGGATTACACGTTTAGAAATCACCTATGTGAGTGTGAAGTGTAAGCCGCTTCAAGGGGAATGAAAGTAAAGCCTATTACAACTTTGTCCGAGCCTGTTACAACTCTGTCCAGCATAACAGAAACTTCAGTCAAGTTAGGAGCGTTTTCTAAGGAGATTGATTCAAATTTATCATAGGCCTTTATGTGCAACCTCTTGAGTTTAGAACCACTGATATTAACATGACGAATACCAGCACACAAATACAACTCTAGCCTCTGAAGCACAGGGCAACTGGAGAGAATACTTTCAAAATAGTTTTTTGCAAAGTAAACACCAATAAGCACTAATTGGTCAAGATATAGGAAGCCTTTACACTCTGGTGGCGGAGGCGAGACATCAAATTTACGGAGCTTCAAGTATGTCAATGTTAAGATTTTAAGCTTGTGTAGCTTAAAGAGAGTGAATGAGAAATGGAGGGAAAAATAAAATATTTGAGCTTTCCTCCTTGACAAAGGGGCATTGCCCCATATTGGAGAAAGAAAAAGCTTTTGATGGGTATATATATAATTGCTCTTCTTCTAGCTCTTAAAGAGTTAAGAAGAAGGCAAGCCTCGCGTCGTCGTCGTCGCTCGCTCGGCTCGGCTTCGGCTTCAAATTTGGTCAAATATCCCTCTGTGATCGAGGGATATAGTGATGCAAATTGGATCATCTGAAGTTAAATACACGAGTGGATATGTTTTCACAATTGGGGGTGGAGGAGTGTCTTGAAAATCATCCAAACAAACATGCATCGCCCGTTTTACAATGGAATCTGAATTCATAGCTTTAGATAAGGCCGGTGAAGAAGCTGAATGGCTCCGAAATTTCTTGGAAGTTATTCTATTTTGGCCCAAACCTTTGGCACCTATTTGTATACATTGTGATAGTCAAGCAGCAATAGGCAGGGCAGGGAGCATTGTGTATAACGAAAAATCTCGTCATATACGACGGAGACACAATACTGTTAGACAACTACTCTCTAGTGGTGTTATCACAATTGACTACGTAAAAGTCAAGAGATAACGTATCGGATCCACTTACAAAAGGCCTATCTAGAGAGGCAGTTGAAAGATCATCAAAGGGAATGGGATTAAGGTCTAGGACAAGTCATTATGGCGTTAACTCTACCTAGCAGACTGGAGACCCACGAACTAGGTTCAAAGAGATAAAATAAAGTTATGAATGACGGTTCAACATTGTCAAATAACTCAACCCATTCTCGTGATGAAGACAATGTTCAGAAATCGAGGTAAAGCATTAAGGCTTTTTGATGAGTCAACAAAGTTTAAAGGTTTTTTAATGATTTGCTAAGTCTGGCAGGATATGACCAGATAGTGTGTCTATAGGATTACACGTTTAGAAATCACCTATGTGAGTGTGAAGTGTAAGCCGCTTCAAGGGGAATGAAAGTAAAGCCTATTACAACTTTGTCCGAGCCTGTTACAACTCTGTCCAGCATAACAGAAACTTCAGTCAAGTTAGGAGCGTTTTCTAAGAGATTGATTCAAACTTATCATAGGCATTTATGTGCAACCTCTTGAGTTTAGAACCACTGATATTAACATGACGAATACCAGCACACAAATGCAACTCTAGCCTCTGAAGCACAGGGCAACTGGAGAGAATACTTTCAAAACAGTTTTTTTGCAAAGTAAACACCAATAAGCACTAATTGGTCAAGATATAGGAAGCCTTTACACTCTGGTGGCGGAGGCGAGACATCAAATTTACGGAGCTTCAAGTATGTCAATGTTGGGATTTTAAGCTTGTGTAGCTTAAAGAGGGTGAATGAGAAATGAAATATTTTCTGAGCTTCTTCTTCTTCTTCTTCTGCACAAAAAATCCAGTGTGTTTTATAGCCTTCGAGTGGCTCGTTGTTCACCGGCATTTGGTACCATCACTCCGGTGAGTTAAATCGTTCTATCTTGGGAGGATATATTCCAGCACCTCGGGTACTTGAGGAAAATAATTTTCTTAAGGACACACTGTGTATTCAGTGGGCTCGATTTATTCCTATACTGATTTTCCCAGAATTTATTTCATTAAACAACTTTCTGTTTTGTTTATATATTTCAGAAAGTTTAATTGTTTATTACAGCAATACAGATTTATAACAATCTTAAAGAAATTATTTTATTATATTCTGCATTTTGTTTGTGGAGATTAAAACCTGTGTGATTTTCTTCTCCTTCTGAATTTTACTATTCTGATTTGAAGATATAAAAAAACTTCATTAGGGCTACCTCACAAAGGGCCTCTTCATTAGGTTTCTGATAAATTTGTTGTAAGCAAGAATGAAATGTATGCTGAAAAGGGCTACCTCACAAAGGGCCTCTTCAAACTAAATGTAATGGTTGTTGACAATATGAATAAAATTTCAGCTTCTTCTTATTTATTGGAGTCAAATGATTTATGGCATATTCGTTTAGGACATGTCAATTACAAAACCTTGCGGAAGTTAATTAATTTAGAAGTATTGCCTAAATTCGAGTGTAATAAATCAAAATGTCAAATATGTGTTGAGTCTAAGTTTGTAAAACATCCTTATAAGTCTATTGAAAGGAATTCAAATCCTTTAGACTTAATTCATACTGACATTTGTGATATGAAGTCGACAGCATCACGAAGTGAAAAAAAGTATTTTATTACTTTTATTGACGATTGCACTCGATATTGTTATGTTTATTTGCTTAATAGTAAGGATGAAGCAATTGAAGCATTTAAGCAATACAAGAATGAAGTGGAGAAACAATTGAATAAAAAGATCAAAATAATTAGAAGTGATAGGGGTGGAGAATATGAATTTTCGTTTGTAGAAATATGTTCGGAATATGGAATTATCCATCAAACTACTGCACCTTACACACCTCAATCCAATGGAATTGCGGAAAGGAAAAATCAGACATTAAAGGAAATGATGAATTCTTTATTAATAAGTTTCGGATTACCGCAGAGTTTGTGGGGCGAAGCTATCTTTACAGCTAACCGAATACTCAACAGAGTACCCCACAACAAAACGCAATCTATTCCATATGAAAAATAGAAAGGAAGAAAACCCAACTTGAAATATTTCAAAGTGTGGGGGTGTCTAGCAAAGGTACATGTTCCTTTACCTAGAAGGGTTAAAATCGGACAAAAAACTGTTGATTGCGTTTTCATTGGATATGCTACAAACAGTAAAGCATGTCAGTTTTTGGTTCATAAATCCGATATTCCTGAAATTCACATTAATACGGTAATGGAATCAGATAATGCTGAATTCTTTGAAAGCATCTATCCATATAAAACTGAATGTGAGTCGTTAAGTGAAAAACCTAAACGACCTCGGGAAGAACCAAAGGAATATACTCCAAGTATAGAAGATCCAAGGCTTAGCAAACGTCAAAGAACATCTACTTCCTTTGGACCAGATTTTGTGACATTCTTGCTTGAAAATGAGCCTCAAACTTTTAAAGCAGCTATGTCATCGTCTGATTCTGCGTTTTGGAAAGTGGCAGTCAATAGTGATATTCAATCAATTTTGGATAACCATACATGGGAATTGGTAGATCTTCCTCCGGAAAATAAGCCTTTAGGTTCGAAATGGATCTTTAAACGGAAAGTGAAAGATGATGGCACTATTGACAAATATAAGGCAAGACTTGTTATCAATGGTTATAGACAAAAGGAAGGCCTTGATTACTTTGACACTTACTCTCCAGTAACGAGGATAAAATCTATTAGGGTGTTAGTGGCACTAGCGGCCGTGTATGGTCTTGAAATCCATCAAATGGATGTTAAAACAGCTTTCTTAAATGAAGAATTAGAGGAAGAGATTTACATGGAACAACCTAAGGGTTTTGTGGTAACTAGTAAAGAAAAGAAAGTGTGTAAACTTGTTAAGTTGCTTTATGGACTTAAATAAGCACCCAAACAATGGCATGCCAAATTTGACCAAACAATGTTGGCAAGGGGTTTAAAATCAACGAGTGCGACAAATGTGTTTACATTAAAAACACTCCAGGTCATGAAGTCATTGTTTGTTTATATGTTGATGACATGTTGATAATGAGCAAAAACATGGCAGATATAAGTGCTACTAAGCGCATGTTGGATAGCAAATTCGATATGAAAGACTTAGGAGTTGCTGATGTGATCTTAGGAATCAGAATTCACAAGACTCCACAAGGTCTAGCATTATCACAGTCTCACTACATTGAAAAGGTACTTGACAAGTTCAAGTATTTGGATTTCAAAATTGCCAAGACTCTAATTGACGTGAGTTATGCACTTCAAAAGAATGAAGGTGAAAGTGACTCACAACTGGATTATGCAAGAGTATTGGGAAGTTTGATGTATATCATGAATTGTACACGACCAGATATAGCATGTGCTATTAGTAAACTGAGTCGGTTTACAAGTAATTCCAATCACATACATTGGATGGCAATGAAACGAGTTTTGGGGTATCTCAAACATATCCAAATTTACGCTTTGCATTATAACAAATATCCCTC
The DNA here is from genome assembly GCF_000715075.1 of Nicotiana tabacum. Classification (NCBI taxonomy): domain Eukaryota; kingdom Viridiplantae; phylum Streptophyta; class Magnoliopsida; order Solanales; family Solanaceae; genus Nicotiana; species Nicotiana tabacum. The sequence goes on from NC_134103.1 coordinate 15,050,193, forward strand.
CGTGATCGAGGGATATAGTGATGCAAATTGGATCACTGGATCATCTGAAGTTAAATCCACGAGTGGATATGTTTTCACAATTGGGGGTAGAGCAGTGTCTTGGAAATCATCCAAACAAACATGCATCGCATGTTCTACTATGGAACCTGAATTCATAGTTTTAGATAAGGCCAGTGAAGAAGCTGAATGGCTCCGGAATTTCTTGAAAGATATTCCATTTTGGCCCAAACCTTTGGCACCTATTGGTATACATTGTGATAGTCAAGCGGCAATAGGCAGGGTAGGGAGCGTTATGTATAACGAAAAATCTCGTCATATACGATGGAGATACAATACCGTTAGACAACTACTCTCTAGTGGTGTTATCACAATTGACTACGTAAAAGTCAAGAGATAACGTGTCGGATCTACTTACAAAAGGCCTATCTAGAGAGGCAGTTGAAAGATCATCAAAGGGAATGGGATTAAGGTCTAGGACAAGTCATCATGGCGTTAACTCTACCTAGCAGACTGATATTAACATGACGAATACCAGCACACAAATGCAACTCTAGCCTCTGAAGCACAGGACAACTGGAGAGAATACTTTCAAAACAGTTTTTTTGCAAAGTAAACACCAATAAGCACTAATTGGTCAAGATATAGGAAGCCTTTACACTCTGGTGGCGGAGGCGAGACATCAAATTTACGGAGCTTCAAGTATGTCAATGTTGGGATTTTAAGCTTGTGTAGGTTAAAGAGGGTGAATGAGAAATGGAGGGGAAAATGAAATATTTGAGTTTCCCTCCTTGGCAAAGGGATATTATCCATATTGGAGGAAAAAAAGGTTTTTGATGGGTATATATATAATTGCTCTTCTTCTAGCTCTTAAAGAGTTAAGAAGAAGGCAAGCCTCGCGCCGTCGTCATCGTCGTCGCTCGCTCGGCTTCGGCTTTGAAATTTGGATTTTGGATTTTGGTCAAAGATCGATTGATTGATTAATCTTTTTGGACAAAATTCCTTTCAATTATTTAATTAATTAATTAAATAATTAACAAAAAATTCAATCCGGAATAACCCATGACCCGCGACCCGGTCCGGTCAGGCCCGTTTTCTTTCCCGGATTATTTTAAATCCATTTTTCGCAATATTTCAAACAACCTTGTTCCAATAGCCATGGCTGTTTCTGAAAGGTTGCAAACCTTTTCAAAAACAATGCCAGCAACTCTATAAATAGAGTTTGAATCCCAGAATCTTTCCTTACGAAATTTTCTGAGCTTCTTCTTCTTCTTCTTCTGCACAAAAAATCCAGTGTGTTTTACAACCTTCGAGTGGGTCGTTGTTCACCGGCATTTGATACCATCACTCCGGTGAGTTAAATCGTTCTATCTTGGGAGGATATATTCTAGCACCTCGGGTATTTGAGGGGAATAATTTCCTTAAGGATACACTGTGTATTCAGTGGGCTCGATTTATTCCTATACTGATTTTTCCAAAATTTATTTCATTACTAACTTTCCATTTTGTTTATATATTTCAGAAAGTTTAATTGTTTATTACAGCAATACAGATTTATAACAATCTTAAAGAAATTATTTTATTATATTCTGTATTTTGTTTGTGGAGATTAAAACCTGTGTGGTTTTCTACTCCTTCTGAATTTTACTATTCTGATTTGAAGATATAAAAAAACCTCATTAGGGTATTGAAATTCATAAAACGATTTGAAGAACATAAAAACTTCATCGTTTTCTGTGAAACAGTATATAAAAAAACTTCGGTTTTATTTATTATACATACTATTTTTTTTAATAACAGTATTGTTTACTGTTCTGGTTTTGCCATTAATTGAATTCTTCTGTTGTTTACAGTGAGAAATGGCAATTGATAACGGAAATTCTTCTGCGACTGTTGCGGCAACGGCGATAGCCTCATCAAGCCGGACTGTTGTTCCACCGGTAGAGAAACCGGGGAAATTTTCCGGAGCCAACTTCAACGGATGGCATCAAAGGGTGTTCTTCTGGCTTACAACACTTGGTATGCATAAATCCAGTAGTGAAGAACCTCCAGTGCCTGCTGCGGACATGCCAGACAACGAGAAATTCATGATTATTGAGGCGTGGAAGCATGCAGATTTTCTTTGCAAAGGCTATATCTTAAGCACTTTAGAGGATGACTTGTACAATGTGTACAGTGCGATGAATACTTTAAAAGAATTATGGGACGCACTTGAGAAGAAGTACAAGACTGAAGATGCATGCTTGAAGAAGTTCGTGGTTGCCAAGTTTCTAGACTATAAAATGATAGACAGCAAAACTGTTGGAACCCAAGTTCAGGAGCTTCAACTTATTTTTCATGACCTTATTGCTGAAGGTATGGTCGTGAATGAAGCATTTCAAGTGGCTGCAATGATTGAAAAATTGCCTCCTTCGTGGAGAGATTTCAAGAACTATATTAAGCACAAGCGCAAAGAAATAAAGTTGGAAGATCTTGTGATTCATCTCAAGATTGAGGAAGACAATAAAACGGCCGAGAAGAAGTCTCGTGGAAATTCAACGATCATGGGAGCTAATATCGTTGAGGAGACTGCTCCAAAAAGTAAAAAGAGAAAAAGGTCTTCTGGACAGACTAAGGAGCAGAACAAAAATAAATTCAAGGGCAGCTGCTACAATTGTGAAAAAACCTGTCAGAAAGCCCCTAATTGCCGTCTCCCGAAAAAGTATAAGAAGAAGGGACAAGCCAACATAGTGGAGAAGAATGATGACATTGATGATCTGTGTGCAATGCTTTCGGAATGCAACCTAGTTGGAAATCCGAAGGAGTGGTGGATTGACTCTGGAGCCACTCGACATGTTTGTGCTGTCAAGGAAGCATTTGTGACTTACTCTACTGCTGGTCCTGAAGAAGAGCTTTCCATGGAAAATACTGCCACATCCAAGATTGAAGGTTATGGAAAGATATTCCTGAAGATGACTTCCGGCAAGGTGTTAACACTCAACAACATTTTTCATGTTCCGACTATTAGGAAGAATTTAGTTTCTACTTCTTTGCTTGTTAAGAATGGATTCAAATGTGTATTTGTTTTTGATAAAGTTGTTGTAAGCAAGAATGAAATGTATGTTGGAAAGGGCTACCTCACAAAGGGCCTCTTCAAACTAAATATAATGGTTGTTGACAATATGAATAAAATTTCAGCTTCTTCTTATTTATTGGAGTCAAATGATTTATGGCATATTCGTTTAGGACATGTCAATTACAAAATCTTGCGGAAGTTAATTAATTTAGAAGTATTGCCTAAATTCGAGTGTAATAAATCAAAATGTCAAATATGTGTTGAGTCTAAGTTTGTAAAACATCCTTATAAGTCTATTGAAATGAATTCAAATCCTTTAGACTTAATTCATACTGACATTTGTGATATGACGTCGACACCATCACGAGGTGGAAAAAAGTATTTTATTACTTTTATTGACGATTGCACTCGATATTGTTATGTTTATTTGCTTAATAGTAAGGATGAAGCAATTGAAGCATTTAAGCAATACAAGAATGAAGTGGAGAAATAATTGAATAAAAAGATCAAAATAATTAGAAGTGATAGGGGTGGAGAATATGAATTTTCGTTTGTAGAAATATGTTCGGAATATGGAATTATCCATCAAACTACTGCACCTTACACACCTCAATCCAATGGAATTGCGGAAAGGAAAAATCGGACATTAAAGGAAATGATGAATTCTTTATTAATAAGTTTCGGATTACCGCAGAATTTGTGGGGCGAAGCTATCTTTACAGCTAACCGAATACTCAACAGAGTACCCCACAACAAAAAGCAATCTATTCCATATGAAAAATAGAAAGGAAGAAAACCCAACTTGAAATATTTCAAAGTGTGGGGGTGTCTAGCAAAGGTAAAAGTTCCTTTACCTAAAAGGGTTAAAATCGGAACAAAAACTGTTGATTACTTTTTCATTGGATATGCTACAAACAGTAAAGCATGTCGGTTTTTGGTTCATAAATACGATATTCCTGAAATTCACATTAATACGGTAATGGAATCAGATAATGCTCAATTTTTTGAAAGCATCTATCTATATAAAACTGAATGTGAGTCATTAAGTGAAAGACCTAAACGACCTCGGGAAGAACCAAAGGAATATACTCCAAGTATAGAAGATCCAAGGCTTAGCAAACGTCAAAGAACATCTACTTCCTTTGGACCAGATTTTGTGACATTCTTGCTTGAAAATGAGCCACAAACTTTTAAAGCAGCTATGTCATCTTCTGATTCAGCGTTTTGGAAAGAGGCAGTCAATAGTGAGATTCAATCAATTTTGGAAAACCATACATGGAAATTGGTAGATCTTCCTCCAGAAAATAAGCCTTTAGGTTCGAAATGGATCTTTAAACGGAAAGTGAAAGATGATGGCACTATTGACAAATATAAGGCAAGACTTGTTGTCAAAGGTTATAGACAAAAGGAAGGCCTTGATTACTTTGAAACTTACTCTCCAGTAACGAGGATAAAATCTATTAGGGTGTTAGTGGCACTAGCGGCCGTGTATGGTCTTGAAATCTATCAAATAGATGTTAAAACAGCTTTCTTAAATGGAGAATTAGAGGAAGAGATTTACATGGAACAACCTGAGGGTTTTGTGGTAACTGGTAAAGAAAAGAAAGTGTGTAAACTTGTTAAGTTGCTTTATAGACTTAAACAAGCACCCAAACAATGGCATGCCAAATTTGACCAAACAATGTTGGCAAGTGGGTTTAAAATCAACGAGTGCGACAAATGTGTTTACATTAAAAACACTCCAGGTCATGAAGTCATTGTTTGTTTATATATTGATGACATGTTAATAATGAGCAAAAACATGGCAGATATAAGTGCTACTAAGCGCATGTTGGATAGCAAATTCGATATGAAAGACTTAGGAGTTGCTGATGTGATCTTTGGAATCAGAATTCACAAGACTCCACAAGGTCTAGCATTATCACAGTCTCACTACATTGAAAAGGTACTTGACAAGTTCAAGTATTTGGATTTCAAAATTGCCAAGACTCTAATTGACGTGAGTTATGCACTTCAAAAGAATGAAGGTGAAAGTGACTCACAACTGGATTATGCAAGAGTATTGGGAAGTTTGATGTATATCATGAATTGTACGCGACCAAATATAACATGTGCTATTAGTAAACTGAGTCGATTTACAAGTAATCCCAATCACATACATTGGATGGCAATGAAACGGGTTTTGGGGTATCTCAAACATATCCAAAATTACGCTTTGCATTATAACAAATATCCTTCCGTGATCGAGGGATATAGTGATGCAAATTCGATCACTGGATCATCTGAAGTTAAATCCACGAGTGGATATGTTTTCGCAATTGGGGGTGGAGCAATGTCTTGGAAATCATCCAAACAAACATGCATCGCCCGTTCTACATTGGAATCTGAATTCATAGCTTTAGATAAGGCCGGTGAAGAAGCTGAATGGCTCCGGAATTTCTTGGCAGATATTCCATTTTGGCCCAAACTTTTGGCACCTATTTGTATACATTGTGATAGTCAAGCGACAATAGGCAGGGCATGGAGCATTATGTATAACGGAAAATCTCGTCATATTCGACGGAGACACAATACCGTTAGACAACTACTCTCTAGTGGTGTTATCACAATTGACTACGTAAAGTCAAGAGATAACGTGTCGGATCTACTTACAAAAGGCCTATCTAGAGAGGCAGTTGAAAGATCATCAAAGGGAATGGGGTTAAAGGCCTAGGACAAGTCATCATGGCGGTAACTCTACCTAGCAGACTGGAGATCTCACGAGCTAGGTTCAAAGAGATCAAACAAAGTTATGAATGACGGTTCAACATTGTCAAATAACTCAACCCATTCTCGTGATGAAGACAATGTTCAGAAATCGAGGTAAAGCATTAAGGCTTTTTGATGAGTCAACAAAGTTTAAAGGTTTTTTAATTATTTGCTAAGTCTGGCAGGATATGACCAGATAGTGTGTCTATAGGATTACACGTTTAGAAATCACCTATGTGAGTGTGAAGTGTAAGCCGCTTCAAGGGGAATGAAAGTAAAGCCTATTACAACTTTTCCGAGCCTGTTACAACTCTGTCCAGCATAACAGAAACTTCAGTCAAGTTAGGAGCATTTTCTAAGGAGATTGATTCATACTTATCATAGGCCTTTATGTGCAACCTCTTGAGTTTAGAACCACTGATATTAACATGACGAATACCAGCACACAAATGCAACTCTAGCCTCTGAAGCACAGGGCAACTGGAGAGAATACTTTCAAAACAGATTTTTTGCAAAGTAAACACCAATAAGCACTAATTGGTCGAGATATAGGAAGCCTTTACACTCTGGTGGCGGAGGCGAGACATCAAATTTACGGAGCTTCAAGTATGTCAATGTTGGGATTTTAAGCTTGTGTAGCTTAAAGAGGGTGAATGAGAAATGGAGGGAAAAGTGAAATATTTGAGTTTCCCTCCCTGGCAAAGGGATATTATCCATATTGGAGGAAGAAAAAGTTTTTGATGGGTATATATATAATTGCTCTTCTTCTGGCTCTTAAAGAGTTAAGAAGAAGGCAAGCCTCGCGCCGTCGTCGTCGTCGTCGCTCGCTCGGCTTCGGCTTCGGAATTTGTATTTTGGTCAAAGATCGATTGATTGATTAATCTTTTTGGATAAAATTTCTTTTAATTATTTATTTAATTAATTAAATAATTAACGAAAAATTCAATCCGGAATAACCCATGACCCGCGACCCAGTCCGGTCAGGCCCGTTTTCTTTCCCGGATAATTTTAAATCCATTTTTCGCAATATTTCAAACAACCTTGTTCCAACAGCTATGGCTGTTTCTGAAAGGTTGTAAACCTTTTCAGAAACAATGCTAGCAACTCTATAAATAGAGTTTGAATCCCAGAATCTTTCCTTACGAAATTTTCTGAGTTTATTCTTCTTCTTCTTCTTCTTCTTCTTCTGCACAAAAAATCCAGTGTATTTTACAGCCTTCGAGTGGTTCGCTGTTCACCGGCATTTGGTACCATCACTCCGGTGAGTTAAATCATTCTAACCTAGGAGGATATATTCTAGCACCTAGGGTACTTGAGGAGAATAATTTCCTTAAGGACACACTGTGTATTCAGTGGGCTCGATTTATTCCTATACTGTTTTTTCCATAATTTATTTCGTTAGACAAGTATTACTAACTTTCCATTTTGTTTATATATTTCAGAAAGTTTAATTGTTTATTACAGCAATACAGATTTATAACAGTCAAATCTAGACAAGAAAAGAAATAAGGAGGTAACTTATGACGTACAATATCCTTCTTGTATTCTAAGGTTAATTTCTTGATATTTTTCCGAGACAAGTACAAAATCCATTTGTTCACATTAGGAACCCTTGTTGAATTGAAACTAGGAATGCACGCTTTAAATGTCTCTATTCGACCACGATGAAGCATAAGAGACTTGGTAACAATTTCGTCAAATTGGTACTTTAACTCGAGCTCATATTCAGATAACATACGCAATTTCTTCTGGGTGGCAGCATAGTCTTGAAGTTCTTTGCAGAACTGGTCATCAAAAACCAACTCCGGAATAGTTAAGTAGTAAAATCTCCACTTCTTTGAAAAAACACTCGTTCTTACCGCTTCACGTATAGGCATTTTCCCTAAAATGCAATCTATTACGCTCCTTGGCAAGTTAGTGATTATATCTTCATCAACAATTGACTCCTGACTTGTGTCTGATTGTTTTATTTTCCTACGTTTTGGAGGCATATCTTACTATAAAACAGAGGGTATTGATTTCTTAAATTTCTAATCACTATGGAACTCTCAAAATCAAAAGTTACCAAAGCAAAATCAAAAATCAAAGTGAACAGATATCGAAGAAAGAGAAAATACTGATAACAAAAAAAATTACAATTAGATTCCGTTAGAGAATAAGGAACTTGACGAAGAAATAGGTAAAGAGAAACAGGGGAGCGGCAGCGCAATATTGCTGAGTATCTAATTATCTATACAGGAAATGCGGGGGAGGCGTTTCTATCTAATATGGGCTTAATTTTTAAAATTGCTAGTAGTCGCGACGAAAAAAATAAAAAAACATAAATATAAACTGTATTAAATTGTAATTGGGCTGCTGACTTTTTGGTGAATTTGTCTTATTAATCTGTCAAATGCTACTGGAACAAGCTCAGTCCATTCACCCCTCTATTTAAACTCTTATTAAAAATTACGCTGGATGGATTTCTTTTTATAAACCACTAATTATATTTTGATCCCGTTAAGAAAACTTTTGGGAAAATAGCCAAATTTTAAAACACGCTCGCCAGAATTTTAATGCACAAAAATTCTGACAGTCACCAGAATTTTTAGTGCCAAAATTTTGAAGCACCAGAAATTGTGACGATCACTAGAATTTTCGACCAAAATACTAAAAATTTCTGATAATTCGCAAAATTTTAACAATCACCATAATTGCTACATCCTTAAAATTTCTGTCAGTGTGCTTTAAAAGATTGAGAAAAATCCCGCTGAGCGAACTTTAAAATTCTAGTGTGGGATTTTTTCCCAAACTTCTATTAGCGGAGCCAAAAAAATCAATAATGGCACTAAAATATTCTAATTCTGTCATTCTTTCCTTAAAGTATACGTGTTGTGCATGTATCTTATTTAATAATATGTTTAAAATAATTATATAAATATTATATTAAAATTATATTTGAGTTATAAAATAAGAGCTTAAGCATATGAAATTGATGAATATAATAATAAAGCACAATAAAAAATTAATTAGAATAATTTAGTCGTATATATAATTTTGATAATAACAACAAAAACTCAAAAATTTATTTATACAATCCAGAATGAAAGAGAATAAAAATGTCTTTTCTATTAAAGACAAAATAAATATGACTTTACTAGGTAATTTTGAATAGTTGAGTAATCATTCGAAAAAATAATTGTATTTACGGACTCTGAATTTACTTGTATTTACCTAATAAATAATAATTGTGTAAAATAAGAAATTATGTAAATATTTTTTATATTGCTTTTGTGTTAAAACTCCAAGCACACTTAAGGGTTAATTATGTGACTTATGTTGTCTAGGTATACAACAAAGCTCGACGGTTCAAAGATATTAAATCTACCGATTGACCGAGTATATCCGATATAAGTTCACTACGGAAAGTTCAAAGAAAAATCTACTTATCCAGATGCAATTAATTTGTGCATGTAAAACACACACGCGTCCATGCATTCCTTTATTTTATAGCCATTCCCCATTCATGTGGGGGATTGTTGGGCTTTTAAGTTTGGTGTAGCTTAAAGAGAGTGAATGAAAAATGGAGGAAAAATAAAATATTTGAGTTTCTCTCCTTGGCAAAGGGACATTGTCCCATATTGGAAGAAGAAAAGACTTTTGATGGGTATATATACAATTGCTCTTCTTCTAGCTCTTAAAGAATTAAGAAGAAGGCAAGACTCGCGCCGTCGCCGTCGCCGTCGTCGCTTGCTCGGCTCGGCTTCGGCTTCAGCTTCGGCTTCGAATTTGGTCAAAGATTGATTGATTAATCTTTTTGGATAAAATTCCTTTCAATTAATTAATTAATTAATTAACAAAAATTCATTCCGGATTAACCCAGGACCCGCGACGCAACCCGGATTCGTTTTCTTTTCCGGATTATTTTAAATCCATTTTTTGTTTTCCCGCAATATTTCTGTTGAAATATTCCCACCTATTCCAACAGTTATGGCTGTTTCTGAAAGGTTGCAAACCTTTTCAGAAACAGTGCCAGATAGTCTTTAAATATGCCTTGAATCCCAGAATCTTTACTTACTAAATTTTTTGATTATCTTCTTCTTCTTCTACACAATATTTTTTCAGTATGTTTTACGACCATTGAGTGGTTTGAAGTTTACCTGTGTTTTTGGTACTAATACACTAGTGAGTTGAATCGTTCTATCCTGGGAGGATAATATTCCAGCACTTCGGGTACTTGAGGGGAATAATTTCCTTAAGTACACACTGTGCATTCAGTGGGCTCGATTTATTTCGATATTATTTTTTAGAATTTATTTCGTCAAACTGGTTTTACTAACTTTCTATTTCTATTTCTATTTCAGAAAGTTTAATGTTTTTATCGTTTATTACAACAATACAGATTGAATAACAATCTCAAGGAAATTAATTTATTGTATTCTATATTCTGTTTGTGGAGATTAAAACCTGTGTGGTTTTCTACTCCTTCTGAATTTTACTATTCTGATTTGAAGATTTAAAAATTTCATCAGAGTATTGAAATTCAAAAACGATTTGAAGAACATAAAAACTTCATCGTTTTCTATAAAACGGTATATAAAAACTTTGGTTTTTTATTTATTAAACGTACTATTTATTGTAAATTACAGTATTGTTTACTGTTCTGTTTTCTATCATTAATTGAACTCTTCTGTTATTGACAGTGAGAAATAGCAATTGATAACTGAAATCCTTCTGCGACTGTTGTGGCAACGACGATAGCCTCGTCAAGCCGAACTGATGTTCCACCGGCCGAGAAACCGGAGAAATTTTCTGGAGCCAACTTCAAAGGATGGCAGCAAAGGGTGTTCTTTTGGCTTACTACACTTGGCATGCAGAAATTCACTAGTGAAGAACCTCCAGTGCCTGCTGCGGACATGCCGGACAACGAAAAATTCATGATTGTTGAGGCATGGCAAAATGTAGATTTTCTTTGCAAAGGCTATATCTTAAGCGCTTTAGAGGATGACTTGTACAATGTGTACAGTGCGATGAATACTTCAAAAGAATTATGAGATTGTCACGACCCAAAATCTCACATATCGTGATGGCGCCTATCTAAATACCAGGAAAGCCAAAAATCCCAATAAACCACCATTTCTTTTAAATTTGAAAACGAAATAACTAAATTCAGCTGAAGAAATCTCAAAATTTTCAAATATATCACTCCCAAAACCCGGTGTCACTGAGTACATGAGCATCTAAATGAATACAAAGCCTGACTGATAAACATCACTGTCTGAAGTATAGAACAGTACAATAACTAAACAGGAAGGGAATCAAGTCTGCGGTCGTCAAGCAGCTACCTTGATACTCTCCAACAGAAATAACTCTGAATTCTAGCAGTCGTCGTATCCGAGAGCACCTAGATCTGCACACGAGGTGCAGAGTGTAGTATGGGTACAACTAACTCAATAAGTAACAAGACTAACCTCTGGGCTGAAAGAAATGATGACCTTTGCAGGTACAGTCCAGTAAAAATAATGGTACAGAAATGTAGGCATGCTTTCAAGTTCAACAGTTAAACTCAGTACAAGTGAAATAGATCAATACTGCATGATATGAGGCATATAACATCTCAGTAGAAAGACCTCATGTAAATACTAGTCACAAATTATCCGGCCACTCGGTACTGTTTATGGCCAATCCAGCCCAGGGGTATTCCATCGACTGACAGTCAGTCACCAAGTACCGTATAAGGCCAATCCAGCCCTAGGATAATTTATCCCCAAATATAAATAATACTGACAAGATCCATGTCCAGATAACTCATTACAATACAAATAAGTAAGGCAAGTCCATGCCCTGGGAAAATCCATCCCAAATATATATATATATAAGCAGTAAGTAAGGCAAGTCCATGCCCTGCAAATATATATATAAGCAGTAAGTAAGGCAAGTCCATGCCCTGGGAAGTCCATCCCGAATATCGATGATCATCTATGCTCACTGGGGGTGTGTACAGACTCCGGAGGGGCTCCTTCAGCCCAAGCGTAATACAAAGCTAATATGGCCTACTGCAGGGCGGGCAGTCCCGATCCGTATAATAACAAAGCCTTTAAGGCCTGCTGCAGGCGGGCAGCCCTGATCCATAAAATAGTAAAGCCAATAAGTCTTGCTGTAGGTGGGCAGTCCCGATCCAGAACAATAATAATGTATAAAGCCATTCTGGCCTGTTGCGTTGCGCAGCTCAATCCCATAAATATCCTCACAATGGACAATTATTACTGAGTGTGAAATGTATATTTTAGAACAATTAATTCAACAGCATCACGACCCCATGTATCCTAAAATATCGGTACATAGCCTAAACATGATCTTTATTACTAGCCTCTGCTTAATTCCTCTAACACGTCCCACATGTTCAGATAATAACACGATTCTTTAATTTTACTACTTTACAGGATTTATTCAAGATACACTTTTGTGGTGCACGTCTACATGTTCGTCACCTATCGTGTGTGTCACCTCCAAACAATTCATATCATACCAAATTCGGGGATTCATACCCTCAGAACCAAGTTTAGAAGTATTACTTACATCAAGCCGTGAAATTCTTATTCTGCAATGTCCTTTCCTCGTGAATTGGTCTCCAAGCGCCTCGAATCTGGCTATAAATAATTCGTTTAAGTCAATAAAATTCATTGCAATTAATTCCATAAGAAAATAATAATTTTACATAAAAATCCGAAAATTAGCTCAAAAATCGTCCGTGGGGCCCACATCTTAGAACTCGACAAAAGTTACAAAATCCGGAAGCCTATTCAACCTCGAGTCTAACCATACCAATTTTACCAAAATCCAACTCCAACTTGACCCTCAAATCTTCAATTTAAACCAAGAGGGTTTTCCAACTTTCCCAACTCAATTCACCAATTAAATGATAAAAACAACCATGGATTCGGGTAATCTAACCAATATTGAGTTAAGAACACTTACCCCATTGTTTTTCTTGAAAAAGTCCTGAAAATCGTCTCTTCTCGAGCTCCAATCCGCCAAAAATGAAAATCCCATTTTCAGAACTTTAACTCACTGCCCAGGCTTTTCTTCTTCGCGAACGCGGTCACTGCCTCGCATACGCGAAGAACAAAATAGTTCCCGTCCAAATTCCTCCTTCGTAAACGCGACATCACCCTCGTGTTCACGAAGCACAACGCGAACGCGATGCTTCATTTCCCCCTCACTACACGAACGCGACACCCCCTACGTGAATGCGTAGACCAACTGCCTGGGGTCCTCAGCTGCTTCTTCTCTTCTTCGCGAACGCGTAACACCTCTCGCGTTTGCGATGCACACCCAGTCCACCCTTTGCGAACGCTTTCTTCTCTTCGCGAACGCGAAGAGAAAATATTGCCAGCCTCTCAGTTCCTCTTTGCGAACGCGAGGCTCCACTCGCGAACGCGATGAAGGAAACCAGATGGTGCATCAGTAAAATTCCAGTAGAGTTCCAAGTCCAAAATCCAACCCGTTAACTATCCAAAACTCACCCGAGTCCCTCGAGACCTCGACCAAATATACCAACAAGTCCTAAAACATCATACGGACTTAGTCGAACCCTCAAATCACCTCAAACAACGCTAAAACCATGAATTACACCCCAATTCAAGCCTAATGAACTTTGAAATTTCTAATTTCTACAAACGACTCCGGAACCTATCAAATCATATCCGATTGACCTCAAATTTTGCACACAAGTCATAAATGACATAACAAAGGTATTCCAATTTTCAGAATCGGATTCCGACCCCGATATCAAAAAATCAACCCCCCGTTCAAAATTCTCAAAAATTAAACTTTCATTCCTCTACGGACTTCCAAATATTATTCCGGACACGCTCCTAAGCCCAAAATCACCATACGGAGCTATTGGAATCATTAAAATTCAAATCCGAGGTCGTTTATACATAAGTCAATATCCGGTCAACTATTTCAACTTAAGCTTCCAACATGAAAGTTCATTCTTCCAAGCTAACTCTAAAATACCTTAAAACCAAAACCGATAATTTACACAAGTCACAATACCTCGTATGAAGTTATTCAATACTTCAAATAGTTGAAAGGAGCGTAAATGCTCAAAACGACCAGTCGGGTCGTTACAATCTCCCCCACTTAAACATACGTCCGTCCTCGAACGTGCCAGGAGTTGTTTCCAAGCCACCACATCACTATTCCATCCTACCACGCACGTACCCGGGGGTGATCTCACGTCACCCTATTCTATATAGGCCTGACCACACAACATAACTTAAAATCATTAATTTAACCTTAGCCCAAAAATCATGGAGCCAAATTTCTAACATCCAGAATTCTTTTCAATACCCGAATCTCACATCTATATACTATATAAGTATGAACAAGTTGTATCCAGCCATAACCATAGTCCCAGATAAAGTCACTTTTTATGCCGACCTTCAATATTATCCTCCCAATATACCGGAATCCAACCTGATAGTATCCATTTTAGGTCCAATGACCATATATTATTAAACACAACTATCTTATTGACATGCCACACCAATACAACTCAATCCATAACTGCGCAACTTTGTACCCAAAAAAAATGGAAAATGTCTCAAAGTAGAGAACCGTATTGTAAGTTCAACAAGCACCACCACAACTGTAATGCTATAACCTCATTATATATTGTACAACAGATACACATAAGTTTAATAACAGTAACCAGCTCTTTTAGAGCTCATATTAACATCACTTGCACAGACAACTCACGTGCTAAAAACATCAGTATATGGATCCGCATAGACAACTCACGTGCCAATAACGTAATCCGCCAGGCATGGTCACAGGCCTCCAGTTCAAGCATATCATAGAGGAGCAATCAAATAAGTACACATGTATGTGATAAACGAAATAAAATTCACATGCTCTTCGACTGGTATGAATAGCATGCCATAGCGTAAGCATGTGCAAAGTCTGGTGTCACACTTCAAATTGGCAAGTTAATGCAAAAGTAGTAACTACCCCATTTATTCAGGGGAATTAACCTCTTTGAAACCTCAAATGTATCCCAGATAGTTCTCAACAAAGGTACGAACATGAGAAATATTATAACTTTACGCTTAACAGTCAACTCTAGGCAAATCATAGCCTAAGCATTCTTTCGAGTATGAGTACTTGCCCTGATGCCCGTACATTGGCTCAAATCTCACATATATGCACACTTATAGCGCGTAGCTATCACAAATAATTAACGCAACTAGTGCCTCCACTAAGTAAAAACAAAATACTCACCTCAAATAGGCCGCAACCTGAAATAATATACTTCTGAGGACTCCCAGTCTCCAAATTCATCAAACACACTGCTATGCTCACATCTAAATTGTACCTCCCGAACAAGCCGAAGGACATGTACTCCTTTAACACAATCAACACTCAAATAAGTAACCTTACCTTAACACGACCAATCAATTTCATACTTCGTGTGCACTACACCCTTCAAAATAACAACTTACTCATTCCATAATTTTCATACTTTACTCGAGTCATCCCCGATCTCAACCTCTGCAAGTCATAACTAATCAACAAGTATGCCTCAGACCAAAACCAATACCACACCTAATCGTGCAATCAAATCGTAGATAACAGACTTTCCCACTTGGCCCAAGGCCATATAACAAAACATCTGATATCTCATCATACCCAGTTAATATCTAAATTGACCATGCTAAGCAATAAAAGACCAACTCAGGTCTAGTCCCCCAATAATTCCCACACACGACTGATACACCCGGTACACAATTATAGTATCGCCCTTCGGTGTAGATACATGAACAGGTGAACTAAGGACTCACATGGCATATCCAAAAATGAATAAAATATGATAAAATCAGGGTCAAATAATATAGATGCCTCCTTGTGGCACACTGAGACAATACCTATGATCACTGCATCTGAAGCAACGACATCTGTCCTGGCAGGAAAAGTTAAGAATCGGCCCTGACCTCCACCTGATCGGCCTCCCTCTCTTGGGCGACCCCTAGCTGACTGAGCTCTACCCTAAGCTGGCGGAGCGGGTGGTGGAGCAACTGGTACAGAAGTAGTAGCCTGACTCCTCTGCTGAACTGTACCTCGTGTACGGCGGGGATAATATTTCCTCACATGGCCCAACTCTCCACACTCATAGCACTCTATCTCAAAGAATGGTGGCGAGTCCTGAGGCGGACCTCGTGATCCAGAATAATTACCAGAAGGACCTGGTACATATGATCCTTGAACTGATGGTGTAAGGAGCATACTCGGGGCTGGAAGTGCACTGAGAGATGACTGACTCTGAGGAGAACTGTATGAACCATGGTTAGATGATGCACCATTGTGAACTGAACGACTCGTCTGAGCGTGTCTGTAAAAACGACCCCTACCTCGGTAAAATCGACCCCCTGAAGGAACACCATTGTAATTACTTGGACCACGAGGCCTCTTAGCCTCTCT
Organism: Nicotiana tabacum; assembly: GCF_000715075.1. NCBI lineage: Eukaryota > Viridiplantae > Streptophyta > Magnoliopsida > Solanales > Solanaceae > Nicotiana > Nicotiana tabacum. Next base: position 15,066,457 of record NC_134103.1, read on the forward strand.
CTCTCTCCACGTTCCTGGCTACGAACCATCTCTAATCTACCGAGCAATGTCCACAACCTCATCAAAAGTAGCACCAGATACTCTCTCCCTAGTCATAAGTAACTGCAGCTGATATGTGAGGCCATCAATGAACCTCCTAATCCTTTCCCTATCAGTGGGAACCAACCAGATTGCGTGACGAGCCAACTCAGAAAATCTCATCTTGTACTGTGTCACGGACATATCACCCTGGCGAAGCTGCTCAAACTGTCTACGCAACTCCTCTCTGCGGAACTGAGGCACGAACGTCTCCAAAAAGACCACAGAGAACTGCTGCCAAGTAAGGGGTGCTGCACTAATATGCCTACGCCTCTCGTAATTCTCCCACCATCTGAGTGCAGACCCAGAAAACTGAAAAGTAGTGAATGAGACCCTACTGGTCTCCAGAATACCCGCTGTCCAAAGCATCCGTTGACACATATCCAAAAAAACCTGAGCATCTTTTGACTCAGTATCGCTAAATGGTGGAGGTCGAAGCCTTTCAAATCTCTCAAGTCTCCTCTGCTCATCATCTGCCATAACAGGAACTATCGGGTCCTGAACAACTGCAGTCGGCTGGGCTGGTAGTGCCCCTGGTATCTAGAGTTCGTGTACTACCTGGTCTGGAGTACGGGCAATGGGGGTATAAGTACCTCCCCCGGCCTAAGAAGCGGTAGGTACGGCCTGAGCCGAAACCACCTGAGCAAGACCAGTGCAAGCTGCCAATATCTGGGCCAAAGTCTCCTGAAGGCCTGGAATCTCAATGGGTACAGCTGGTGCCTGAGCTGATCTTGTCGGCTCAGCTATATTCGGAATCTACTCCTGAGCTGGAGCAACTGGTGGTACTACATGTGCTGATCCAACTGTGGTACGAGCTACACCTCGACCTCTACCTCGGCCCCGGCCTCTACCACGGCCCCGGCCTCTCGCAGCCCTAACTGGTGGCACTGGTGGCTAACCGTCCGATCTGGTAGTACGTGTCCTCACCATCTGTGAGAGAATAGAATAACAGAAATTTAGTTTCCAAAATCAACAAATTCGCATGACAGAATACAAGAAAGTGAAATTTTCCTAAGGGTTCGGCAGCCTCTCGAAGATAAGTACAGACGTCTCCGTACCGATCCGCAAGGCTCTACTAAACTTGCTCATGACTCGTGAGACCTATGTCACCTAAAGCTCTGATAGCAAGTTGTCACGACCCAAAATCCCACCTGTCGTGATGGCGCCTATCTAAATACCAGGAAAGCCAAAAATCCCAATAAACCACCATTTCTTTTAAATTTGAAAACAAAATAATTAAATTCAGCAGAATAAATCTCAAAAATTTCAAATATATCACTCCCAAAACCTGGTGTCACTGAGTACATGAGCATATAAATGAATCAAAGTCTGACTGATAAACATTACTGTCTGAAGTATAGAACAGTACAATAACTAAATAGGAAGGGAATCAAGTCTGCGGTCGTCAAGCAGCTACCTTGATACTCTCCAACAGAAATAACTCTGAATTCTAGCAGTCGTCGTATCCGAGAGCACCTGGATCTGCACACGAGGTGTAGAGTGTAGTATGAGTACAAGTGTGGATAAATTATCCCAGGGCTGCATTGGCCTTATACGGTACTTGGTGACTGACTGTCAGTCGATGTGTACTTAAATACGGGTTGGAACACCCCTGGGCTAGATTGGCCATAAACAGTACCGAGTGGCTGGATAATTTGTGACCAGTATTTACATTAGGTCTTTCTACTGAGATGTCATAAGTCTCATATCATGCAGTATTGATCTATTTCACTTGTACTGAGTTTAACTGTTGAACTTGAAAGCATGCGTACATTTCTGTACCATTATTTTTACTGGACTGTTCCTGCAGAGCTCATCATTTCTTTCAGCCCATAGGTTAGTCTTGATACTTATTGAGTTAGTAAATATAAATGATACTAACAAGATCCATGTCCAGATAACTCATTACAATACAAATAAGTAAGGCAAGTCCATGCCCTGGGAAAATCCATCCCATATATATATATATATATATATATATATAAGCAGTAGGTAAGGCAAGTCAATGCCCTGGGAAGTCCTTCCCGAATATCGATGATCATCTATGCTCACTGGGGGTGTGTACAGACTCCGGAGGGGCTCCTTCAGCCCAAGCGTAATACAAAGCCAATATGGCCTACTGCAGGCGGGCCGTCCTGATCCGTATAATAACAAAGCCTTTAAGGCCTGCTGCAGGCGGGCAGCCCCGATCCATAAAATAGTAAAGCCAATAAGGCCTGCTGCAGGTGGGCAGCCCCGATCCAGAACAATAATAATGTATAAAGCCATTCTGGCCTGCTGCGTGGCGTAGCTCAATCCCATAAATATCCTCACAATGGACAATTATTACTGAGTGTGAAATGTATATTTTAGAACAATTAATTCAATAGTATCATGACCCCATGTGTCCTAATATATCGGTACATAGCCTAAACATGATCTTTATTATTAGCCTTTGCTTAATTCCTTTAACACGTGCCAGATGTTCAGATAATAACAAGATTCTTTAATTTTACTACTTTACAGGATTTATTCAAGATACACTTTTTGTGGTGCACGTCTACATGTTCGTCACCTATCGTATGTGTCACCTCCAAACAATTCATATCATACCAAATTCGGGGATTCATACCCTCAGAACCAAGTTTAGAAGTGTTACTTACATCAAGCCCTGAAATTCTTATTCTGCAATGTCCTTTACTCGTGAATTAGTCTCCAAACGCCTCGAATCTGGCTATAAATAATTCATTTCAGTCAATAAAATTCATTGGAATTAATTCCATAAGAAAATAATAATTTTCCATAAAAATCCGAAAATTAGCTCAAAAATTGCCTGTGGAGCCCACATCTCAGAACACGACTAAAGTTATAAAATCCGGAATCCCATTCAACCACAAGTCTAACCATACCAATTTTACCAAAATCCGACTACAACTCGACTCTCAAATCTTCAATTTAAACCAAGAGAGTTTTCCAACTTTCCCAACTCAATTCACCAATTAAATAATAAAAACAACCATGGATTCGGGTAATCTAGCCAATATTGAGTTAAGAACACTTACCCCATTGTTTTCCTTGAAAAACTCCCGAAAATCGCCTCTTCCCGAGCTCCAATCCGCCAAAAACTGAAATGGGACAAAGTCCCATTTTCAGAACTTAAACTCACTGCCCAGGCTTTTCTTCTTCGCGAACGCGGTCAGTGCCTCGTGTTCGCGAAGCACAAAATATTTCCCGTCCAAATTCCTCCTTTGCGAATGCAACATCACCCTCGCGTTCGCAAAGCACAACGCGAATGCGATGCTTCGTTTCCCCCACACTATGCGAATGCGACACCCCCTACGCAAATGCGTAGACCAACTGCCTGGGGTCCTCAGCTACTTTTTCTCTTCTTCGCGAACGCGTAACACCTCTCGTGTTTGCGATGCACACCCAGTCCACCCTTTGCGAACGCGTTCTTCTCTTCGCGAACGCGAAGAGCAAATATTGCCAGCCTCTCAGTTTCTCTTCGCGAACGCGATGAAGGAAACCAGATGGTGCATCAGTAAAATTCCAGTAGAGTTCCAAGTCCAAAATCCAACCCGTTAACCATCCAAAACTCACCCGAGCCCCTCGAAACCTCGACCAAATATACCAACAAGTCCTAAAACATCATACGGACTTAGTCGAACCCTCAAATCACCTCAAGCAATGCTAAAACCATGAATTACACCCCAATTCAAGCCTACTGAACTTTGAAATTTCTAATTTCTACAAACAACTCCGGAACCTATCAAATCATATCCGATTGACCTCAAATTTTGCACACAAGTCATAAATGACATAACAAAGGTATTCCAATTTTCAGAATCGGATTCCGACCCCGATATCAAAAAATCAACCCCCCGTTCAAACTTCTCAAAAATTAAACTTTCATTCCTCTACGGACTTCCAAATATTATTCCGGACATGCTCCTAAGCCCAAAATCACCATACGGAGCTATTATTAAAATTCAAATTCGAGATCATTTATACATAAGTCAATATCCGGTCAACTATTTCAACTTAAGCTTCCAACATGAAAGTTCATTCTTCCAAGCTAACTCCAAAATACCTTAAAACCAAAACCGATAATTTACACAAGTCACAATACTTTGTAGGAAGGTATTCAATACTTCAAATAGTTGAAAGGAGTGTAAATGCTCCAAACGACCAGTCGGGGTCATTACAGGGACGCACTTGAGAAGAAGTACAAGGCTGAAGATGCATGCTTGAAGAAGTTCGTGGTTGTTAAGTTTCTAGACTATAAAATTATAGGCAACAAAACTGTTAGAACCCAAATTCAGGAGCTTCAACTTATTTTTTATGAACTTATTGCTGAAGGTATCATCGTGAATGAAGCATTTCAAGTGGCTGCAATGATTGAAAAATTGCCTCATTCGTGGAGAGATATCAAGAACTATCTTGAGCACAAGCGCAAAGAAATGAAGTTAGAAGATCTTGTGATTCGCCTCAAGATTGAGGAAGATAACAAAACAGCCAAGAAGAAGTCTCGTGGAAATTCAATGATCATGGGAGCTAATATAGTTGAGGAGATTTCTCCAAAAAGTAAGAAGAAGAAGAGGTCTTCTAGACAGACTAAGGAGCAGAACAAAAAGCAATTCAAGGGCAACTGCTACAATTGTGGAAAAGTTGGTCACAAAGCCCCGGTTATCGTCTCCCAAAAAAGGATAAGAAGAAGGGACATGCCAACATAGTGGAGAAGAATGATGACATTGATGATCTGTGTGCAATGCTTTCGGAATGCAACCTAATTGGAAATCCGAAGGAGTGGTGGATTGACTCTGGAGCCACTCGACATGTTTGTGCTGTCAAAGAAGCATTTGCAACTTACTCTACTGCTGGTCCCGAAGAAGAGCTTTCCATGGGAAATAATGCAACAGCCAAGATTGAAGGTTATGGGAAGATATTCCTGAAGATGACTTCCGGTAAGGTGTTAACGCTCAACAACGTTCTTCGTGTTCCTACTATTAGGAAGAATTTAGTTTCTACTTCTTTACTTGTGAAGAATGGATTCAAATGTGTATTTGTTTCTGATAAAGTTGTTGTAAGCAAGAATGAAATGTATGTTGGAAAAGGCTACCTCACAGAGGGCCTTTTCAAACTCAATGTAATGGTTGTTGACAATATGAATAAAATTTCAGCTTCTTCTTATTTATTAGAGTCAAATAATTTATAACTTATTCATTTAGGACATGTCAATTACAAAACCTTGCGGAAGTTAATTAATTTAGAAGTATTGCCTAAATTCGAGTGTAATAAGTCAAAATATCAAATATGTGTTGAATCTAAGTTTGTAAAGCATCCTTATAAGTCTTTTGAAAGGAATTCAAATCCTTTAGACTTAATTCATACTGACATTTGTGATATGAAGTCGACACCGTCTCGAGGTGAGAAAAAGTATTTTATTACTTTTATTGACGATTGCACTCGATATTGTTATGTTTATTTGCTTAATAGTAAGGCTGAAGCAATTGAAGCATTTAAGCAATACAAGAATAAAGTGGAGAATCAATTGAATAAAAAGATCAAAATAATTAGAAGTGATAGGGGTGGAGAATATGAATCTCCGTTTGCAAAAATATGTTCGGAATATGGAATTATCCATCAAACTACTGCACCCTACACACTTCAATCCAATGGAATTGTGGAAAGAAAAAATCGAACATTAAAGGAAATGATGAATTCTTTATTAATAAGTTCTGGATTACCGCAGAGTTTGTGGGGGAAAGCTATCCTTACAGCTAACTGAATACTCAACAGAGTACCCCACAACAAAATGCAATCTATTCCATATGAAAAATGGAAAGGAAGAAAACCCAACTTGAAATATTTCAAAGTGTGAGGTGTCTAGCAAAGGTACAAGTTCCTTTACCTAAAAGGGTTAAAATCGGACCAAAAACTGTAGATTGTGTTTTCATTGGATATGCTACAAACAGTAAAGCATGTTAGTTTTTAGTTCATGAATATGATAATCCCGAAATTAATGTTAATACGGTAATGGAATCAGATAATGCTGAATTCTTTGAAAGAATCTATCCGTATAAAACTGAATGTGAGTCATTAAGTGAAAGACCTAAATGACCTCGGGAAGAACCAAAGGAAAATACTCCAAGTGTAGAAGATCCAAGGCGTAGCAAACGTCAAAGAACATCTACTTCCTTTGGACCAGATTTTATGACATTCTTGCTTGAAAATGAGTCTCAAACTTTTAAAGCAGCTATGTCATCTTCTGATTCAGCGTTTTGGAAATAGGTAGTCAATAGTGAGATTCAATCAATTTTGGATAACCATACATGAGAATTGGTTGATCTTCCTCCGGAAAATAAGCCTTTAGGTTCGAAATGGATCTTTAAACGAAAAATGAAAGCTGATGGCACTATTGACAAATATAAGGCAAGACTTGTTGTCAAAGGTTATAGACAAAAGGAAGGCCTTGATTACTTTGACACTTACTCGCCAGTAATGAGGATAACATTTATTAGGGTGTTAGTGTCACTAGCGGCCATGTATGGTCTTGAAATCCATCAAATGGATGTTAAAATAGTTTTCTTAAATGGAGAATTGGAGGAAGAGATTTACATGAAACAACCTGAGGGTTTTTTGGTTCCTGATAAAGAAAAGAAAGTTTGCAAACTTGTTAAGTCGCTTTATGGACTTAAACAAGTACCCAAACAATGGCATGCCAAATTTGACCTAACAATGTTGGCAAGCGGGTTTAAAATCAACGAGTGTGACAAATGTGTTTACAGTAAAAATACTCCAAGTCATGAAGTCATTGTTTGTTTATATGTTGATGACATGTTGATAATGAGCAAAATTATGGCAGATATAAATGCTATTAAGCACATGTTAGCTAGCAAATTCGACATAAAAGACTTAGGAGTTGCTGATGTAATCTTAGGAATCAGAATTCACAAGACTCCATAAGGTCTAGCATTATCACAGTCTCACTACATTGAAAAGGTACTTGACAAGTTCAAGTATTTGGATTTCAAAACTGCCAAGAGTCCAATTGACGTGAGTTATGCACTTCAAAAGAATGAAGGTGAAAGTGACTCACAACTGGACTATGCAAGAGTATTGGGAAGTTTGATGTATATCATGAATTGTACGCGACCATATATATCATGTGCTATTAGCAAACTGAGTCGGTTTACAAGTAATCCCAATCAAATACATTTGATGGCAATGAAACGAGTTTTGGGGTATCTGAAACATACCCAAAATTACACTTTGCATTATAACAAATATCCCTTAGTGATCGAGGGATATAGTGATGCAAATTGAATCACCGGATCATCTGAAGTTAAATCCACGAGTGGATATGTTTTCACTGTGAGCACCTAATTTTTGACTATATTTGAATTTTTACCACATTCTATTATGTAAATATTTTTAGAAATTTAATATACATATATATTTTTTTTAGCTTTGTTACATTTTTTTTAAAATAGGGTAAGAATTAAAAATAATTTAAAAGGCCAAATTATTACTATTAGTATTATTTTTATTTTTATCTTTATTTTAAAATAAAATAAATAAATAAATAAAACTGAAAAAATTAAATATTTTTTTATTTTTGGATGGAAATAAAATAATAGGAAAATTAAAAGTATGGAATAAAAAATTAAAAGTAAAAGAAGTTGAAATTAAAAAAATAAAAGTAAAGGTAGCTGGAAATTTTTAAAAAAAAGTAAAAGAAAGTGGAAATTAAAAAAAAAAGTAAAATAAGTGGAAATAAAAAAAAAAAGTAAAATAAGTGGAAAATAAAATAAATTAAAGAAAAAAATATGGGAAATTTAAAAATAAAAGTAAAGGAAAGTGGGGAATTATGTTTTTAAAAAACAAGAAGAAAAATGGGAAGCGGGAATTCTAATAAAATAATAAAAAGAAATCTGAAAAAAAATTTCGAATTGTTTTCCTATAAATAGAAGAGATATGTGAGGAGAAAAGGAGAGAGAAGGAAAAAATAGAGGAGAGAATTGAGAGAAAAAAAAATTCTTCTTTTGCGCTAAGTGAATTTCTACTCGTTTCATAATTTTTTCGAAAATTCAAGCAATTCATCACCCTATTTAAGACCCAAAAATGGCTCAAATTCAAGCCTAAAAATACCTTGTGAAGTTTCATTGATAGTCACCTCTCTCACTCCAAAAACTAGCAGCCTCACGAGGTACAGTCAAGTTTCGGTCCGGGCTCGAATTTTAGAAGGTTCGTCGCTAGATTTTCTGCTCATCTGCCGATTTTTCCTTGGTTTGGTGTATTTGCTCGGCTCAGAATTGTTTTTGCATTAATCAAGTTTTGAAGGAAATTTTTTGCTTAAAGGTTCATTGCTTATCCTCCTTTTGGTAATTATTTTATTATTTTGTGTGATGTTCTTATAGAGGTTCATGTGATAATTTTTTGTATTTTTTTATTTATACACATTATTATGTTGTAGTTCTTTTTTACATATTTCAAACGATTTGTCAACATATTATTTGAATAGGATTTCATCTTAATGAGATTTGCTATTTAGAATTAAGAATGAAGATTTTGCCATATTAATGGGCCATGCGTTGGAGTTCAAGTAAATGAAGCAGAAATGAGTTACCACATTTAATAGGAAAGAAAGAATTAGACATGGGTTGGATTGAGTATAAATCTGTCAGGCCCAATAATTTTGTCACTAGACTAATAATTAGCTCATTCTTCCATAATGGATAAATGTCTCCTAATTTCAAAGATAGAGTAGTAAGTTGTAAATATTTCTAAGTATGGATGACTTTTCAATACTTTAAATAGCTAATATATTTTCCGACTTCTAAATAATTTCATATCCATAAACTCTTGGTCTTACAATAATTTCAAATTAGTTTAGGAAAATAATACAAGTGTGCGTTCACATGACTTGGCCAATCAACTTCGAATAATAATAAATGTGTTATTGATTGTGTACACGTACACGTGACATGATTCTTGACGCCAAACAAAAAATGAATACACGTACGCGTGACTTATTTCAAGATAATTTTCATAAATCTAATCAAGCAATAAAAGCGGACATAGGTAAAATATGAGAACCAATAAAACACAGGTTATCCAAAAATAATATAAGCCAAATATAGTCAATAAAGCGACCGTGCTAGAACCACAGGACTCGGGGAATGCCTTACACCTTCTCCCCGGTCAACAGGATTTCTTACCCGGACTTTATTTTTGCAGACCAATAATAATAGAGTCAAAACTTCCTTTGACTGGGGATTCAAATAAATGGTGACTTGGAACACCCAAAAAATCAATTTCAAGTGGCGACTCTGTAAATAAAATAATCCCTACTCAAATTTGTCACTTTAATTAAACTCTTTCACCCACAACAATCCATAACACATATATCTTTTGGGGCAAAAAGAGGTGTGACAGCTCTGGCGACTCCGCTAGGGAAAAGAACCTAGAACTTCTGGTTCAGGGTTCAGAATTCGAGCTTTTAATGTGATCTACATTTTGCTTTCTTGATTGTTAATATTGCAGTGTTTGTGGGCATAATGTGCTAATTGCCGCTCATTTATCGCTTTGATATTATTTGAACTATATAAACTGCCTTCTTACGCCTCCCTTCTGTGTCTTCTGAATTTATGGTGTACACGTGCGCGTGGCCCACTTTTTTGTTAGAGATCATACCAAATAGAACGAGGCTGGATCAATAACTAGGCCAGGTAAACTTTCGTGCTCCCGGTACATTGCCCCCACCTCGGCTTGAACTGTCCGCTTGGGTAAGCCAGGTCTAAAACACTCCCCCAGGATATTAAACCTAGAATAACATAGCCTCATGCCGGATCCCTAGTAGGAACATTTGTTTGCATCACGTGCATTTGACTTTGGGGACTCAACACAGGGGTTGGGTCCGTCTAGGGCAGGTGTACCCAAAAAAATAAAAGACTATCCTGATGCATCCTACATACTATTTATACATTTATTTGTTTCGGCTTGCATGTTGATCGGTTTCTAGAATAGGGGAGGAAAATCAAGAAAAACCAAGAACGGGGTAGGAAAAGGAAAATTCACCCGGTTCTAAAAAACCCAATTATTTGAAAAATTCTTAAACTGTGCCGAAATTTTGGAAAAAAAAAGAGAGAACAAGAAAAGTCATTTCAAAGTGAGTAAAAAAAAAAATCATGTTTTCCCTGTTGTATCAAAACTGACCGAACTACGCGGGTCTGATTCTCACCGGATGTGAGGTACGTAGGCAAACCTCATCGGTTCCGGCCCCACTTTTAAAACAAAAATTCAAAAATATTTTTCCTTTCCTTGATTCCCTCTTTAGAATTATTTCCTTAGAAAATCCAAAACAAAAAATAATTAAATCCAAAAATATTTTCCTTCTTTTCTGAAGTCTTTCATTCAAAAAAAAAAAAAATACAAATTTCAAATCAAAATCCAAAATATTTTCTTCCTTCTTTATAATTCCTTCTTTTTTTAAAAAAAAAATTCAAAATTCCATAAAAAGAAAAAAAAACTCAAAAAAATATATTTAAAAGTCTTTATATAAAAAAAGGAAAAAAAAGAAGAAAAATGGGTCAGTCTATTCTCGATCTCCCGAACTACGCGAGATCTGATTCATGCGGTGTCGTGATACGTAGGCAATCCCCATCGGATTCGATCATAGCCATAAACAAATTGAGTGAAAAAATAAACCGAAAAAAAATTGAGTGAAAAAGAAAGAAAAGAGTGACAAAAAATAATAGAGAAAAAAAAAGAGAAAGAAAAAGAAATCAAGATATGAAAAAAAAAATCAAAAAAAAAAAGTCTCCCGAGATGGAATCAGTTCACCCATGTTGGTGAATCATTCTCGAGCTTATTCTAAAAGCTAGTCAGGCTAGGTCTACTGCAGCCATTAGTCCCGAACAGGCCAAACCCCGAGTCCTCCTTGCACCGAGCTGATGCTAGATATAAATACCACTCCGGAGCAATGGGACATGATACTGAAGATTGTTGGACTCTCAAAAGAGCAGTGGAAGAAAATGACCCTAATATGATGAACAATCATCTGCCTACTCACACCAATATGCCATTAGTCGGAATGATTTGTGAAGATGAAGAATTTGATCCGGCACGGAAGGTCATTGCATCCATTGCCGAGACAGAAGAAAAGCTAAAAAACGGTAGCCAAGCCTGAAAGTTCCCCATCAGACGGGAGTCTCGGTAGCCAGTCTTGCTATCCTTTCTGCGTCCGGATTATCTCAGGGTGTGATCCGGATATTTTACTTTATTGTCCTACTTTCTGATGTAAACCCTTCTATCTTTAAATTTTTAAAAAAAAAATAAAAAATCAAATGAAATTAATATTTCATTGAATGTCTCTTTTCTTAATCTTGTCACCTTTCTTATTCTCTTTCTAGTTCTGTTAATGCAGATTTTAATAACATGACATGCTTGTGGACTTCATGCCTAGATCCTAAAATGCTGTGACACCTCGAAATAATAAATCAAGAAGCAGAATGTGTTGAAGATAAGGCTTGTGAGAAAATAAATAAAGAATTGGAATGGTAGGCCTAGGCCAAGTCTGAATAAAATCAGAAGAAGTTGAAATTCCCTCTCTTCGGATCATTGTTGAAGTCGAGATTGAGGATAAAGATTGGGTCAAGAATCGATTGGAACAATTGACACTGATTGATGAAAAGCGATTGGCCGCAGTTTGTCACGGGCAGTTGTACCAATAAAGAATGGCTAGTGCCTACAACAAGAAAGTGCGGGCCAAAAAATTTGAAGTGGGGCAACTCGTTCTGAGATGTATCCTCCCGCATCATGAAGAAGCTAAAGGAAATTGGATCCAAATTGATGCAGTCAAAAAGGTACTATGTTTGACCCTTCACGCACCTTTATTGCTCTTTGATTGGGATGACGAAGGCTTTCATTCTCGCTACCCAAACAACTTAAACCTTTGAGCCAGTTACCTTTCTTTGATTACCCTCTTTGGAACCTGAAGGAGTTATTGAAAAGAAAAAGAAAACAAGAAAAAAAGAAAGAAAAGGAAAATGAAATAGAAAGAAAACAAAACACACAGAAAGACAAAAGAAAAAAAAAACAGTTCATGTTACCTTGAACTACATTTGACTTGATTCCGAAATGATACGTAGGCAGCCTCTCTCTGGGTTCAGTCACACCAAAATAAAAATCTACATTTCCAAAAAAAAAAAAATTGAAATTGGGGAATATGTTACAATGGTTCGGCGATAGTTTCGCCTTAAAGGTTCAAAAGTTGTAATTCAATCCAAATCCTTTTTACCTAAATCATTTTCAAATCCTTTCGATCAATCAATGAGAATGTTCAAAATTGGAGGATACAGTCACTTGGATCTGGTGCAACCAAAATGAGAGAAATAAAATGAGAGAGTCTTATTGGTGAAAACCCTCATGGGCGCCGTAAGGCAATGGTGAGTAAATAAACTAAAATGAGAAAGTCTTTTTAGTGAAAACTCGTAAGGAGCACTATAAGGCGATAGTGAGAAGAGAGAGGTTAACTGGTGAAAACCCACAAAGGGCACCACTGATCGAAAAGAGAATCATCATAGCCGTTGGCATCGACACAGTCCTGGGCAAGGTTTCTTGATTTCGAGGCAAAAGTTGTGAGGAATTTCTAAGAGTCTGATAGTTTACATAGATCAGGCATCCAGTCCAAAAGGCATGTCATGTTCATTGAAGTCCGCGTGTACTCCAGATAAGTCTTTCTTTCCTTTCCCCGAAAGGGATACCTCTTGTCTAAATTCATTATCCATTCCATTGTTTGTTGTTCTTTGAATCCCTTTCGATCTAACTTTGTTCCAAAAGTAAGGCGAATAAGGGATGTCCATTCCAGGCTTTTGTTTGATACAAGCTAATATTCAAGAGGCACCCAGCCTCAGTAGGGGCATCAAGTCAACCCCGATTTTCCATGGTGGCTGATGCTTTGAAATCAAAAACTCTTGAAAGGAGGAAATCAAATTGAAAGTGCCTACAAGGGCAACATGAAGTTGAATAGGTTAAGTCCCAAGTGGCTAACCGTTTTGGCAAAGTTTGAAAAGCCAAAGGTTCCCCAATGCACTGGAATTGAAAGTTTTGGAGGAAAGAAGTCGAAAGTGAAATGCCACAAAGACAAAATAAAGTTGAAAAGGTTAAGTTCCACGCGACCAACCATCATGTAAAAGTTTGAAAAGTCAAGGGCTCTCTGGGTCCAGAAATGCAAGTGGTTGTCATGAAACATCTAGTGGCAGGTTGAAATCATCATCAAAAGAAGATGGGCACCAAGCCAAGCTACCAAAGACATCAAGGCCACAAACTGACCACCACTTTTAACACTCATGATTTTTGTTTGTTTGCAGTAGGAACAAAGCAGTGCAGAATGACGATTCCTAAAGGACAAATGTCGCCAAAGGTAAGTTTCCTCAAAATTTCCACTTTCCTTTATTTTTAGCATGCATCACTACAGCTCATACCTCTCATTTTTGTAGCTTAACCCAGGTAGAACCTTTTCACCTAGGGGGATCCAGCTCATAGTTCCGGGTAGAAGTACTCTTTGCTCAGGTTGTTTTACATAGCTTAACCCAGGTAGAACCTTTTTGCCTAGGGGGTCCAGCTCATAGTTCCGAGTAGAAGTACTCTTCGCTCAGGTTGTTTTTCCTAGCTTAACCCAGATAGAACCTTTTTGCCTAGAGGGATCCAGCTCATAGTTCCAGGTATAAGTACTCTTCGCTCAGGCTGTTTTTCGTAGCTTAACCTAGGTAGAACTTTTTCGCCTAGGGGATCCAGCTCATTATTCCGAGTAGAAGTACTCTTCGCCCAGGATGTTTTACGTAGCTTACCCCAGGTAGAACCTTTTCGCTTAAGGGGACCCAGCTCATAGTTTCCGGGTAGAAGTACTCTTCATTCAGGATGTTTTTCGTAGCTTAACCCAGGTAGAACCTTTTCGCCTAGGGGGATCCAACTCATAGTTTTCGGGTAGAAGTACTTTTCGCTCAAGTTGTTTTACGTAGCTTAACCTAGGTAGAACCTTTTCGCCTAGGGGGATCCAGCTCATAGTTTTAGGTAGAAGCACTCTTCGCTCAGAATGTTTTACATAGCTTAACCCAGGTAGAACCCTTTCTAAAGCCTAGGGGATCCAGCTTATTGTTCTGGTTGGAAGTACTCTTCACCCAGGCTGTTTTATGTAGCTTAACCCAGGTAGAACCTTTTCGCCTAGGGGGATCCAGCTCATAGTTCCGGCTAGAAGTACTCTTCGCCCAGGCTGTTTTACGTAGCTTAACCCAGGTAGAACCTTTCGCCTAGGGGGATCCAGCTCATAGTTCTGGGTAGAAGTACTCTTCGCCCAAGCTATTTTTCGTAGCTTAACCCAGGTAGAACCGTTTCGCCTAGGGGATCCAACTCATAGTTTCGGGTAGAAGTACTCTTCGTTCAGGATGCTTTACATAGCTTAACCCAGGTAGAACCTTTTTGCCTAGGGGGATCCAGCTCATATTCCGGGTAGAAGTACTCTTCGCTCAGGTTGTTTTACGTAGCTTAACCCAGGTAGAAACTTTTCGCCTAGGGGGATCTAGCTCATATTCCGGGTAGAAGTACTCTTCGCCCAGGCTCGCTTTTCACAGTTTAACCTAGGTATAACCTTTTCGCCTAGGGGATTCATTTTCATTTAAGTAATATAGGGCACCAACCCCTGGTTATGTTTCTTTTCCGTAATACAGGGTGTCATCCCCTGGTTACATTTCCTTTCAGTAATACAAGACGACATCCCATGACTACATTCTTTTCAGTAATATAGGGTACCAACCCCTGATTATATTCTTTTTTCGTAATACAGGGTACGAACCCCTGGTTATTTTTCTTATCAGTATCAGGGTACACCAATCCCTAGTCGCTTTGCCAACATAAGGTCTCCACTCTCTAGTTTCTTTCATTTTAGACATAGGGTCTCCATTCCCTAGTCTCTGTTTTGTTTCGGGGGTACACCATTCCCGAACTTTTATTGCTTTCAATAAAGAAGTAGTTTAGAATTTTGTTACAATAACTCACGAAATTTTCTTAGTGCAAACTGGGGCAGAAAAATTTCGTTTGTTTGTTTGTTTTGGTGTCTGAGTAGGTTTTACCTCGAGGCACAGGGATCGAGATGACCAAAAGAAGAAGTCTCAATTCAGAATAAAAGAAAAGAAAAAAATAGGTGAATCCAAAATGCAAAAGCAGTTGAAAAGATGTAGAATGCTCAAGACATGACTGAAGCCACGAGCATTGGAGTCCTATTTTGATTAGAAGAAGCTATAGAACAATGAACTAACACCTACAGCTAGTGAGCATCAAGGTTTAGATCAGAGTCTGCATGAAAAACCAGTCAAGACTCAAGATCAAGTTTCAGAAGACTCATAGATAGGAATCTTGTAACTCATAGCTAATAGGCTTATTTAGTTTCTTTTTTTTTTTTTTATAATAGCAGGACCGCGGACAGGAGCCTCGACAGAACCTCACTCGACTCCTCAACTCATCATTCCACCATTCTCCTTGAACTACATGTGACCTGATTACCCTATAACCCGGGATATGTAGGCTGTCCAAAACCAGGACTCGGTTACACCCTATCTTTTATTTATTTTCCTTTTGAATAACGGTTTAGTTAAAAATTAGTCACATGGCTCACCTATTCTTTGTGTGAAAACTCTTCATGTTTCCAAGCAAAGTTGGGCAGCTGTGAGCACCTAATTTTTGACTATATTTGAATTTTTACCACCTTCTATTATGTAAATATTTTTAGAAATTTAATATATATATATTTTTTTAGCTTTGTTACATTTTTTACTATTAGTATTTATTTTATTTTATTTTATTTTAAAATAAATAAATAAATAAATAAAACTAAAAAGATTAAATATTTTTTAATTTTCGGATGGGAATAAAATAATAGGAAAATTAAAAGTATGGAATAAAAAATTAAAAGTAAAAGTAGGTGAAAATTATTTTTTTAAAAAAGTAAAAGAAAGTGAAAAATTAAAAAAAATAAAAGTAAAAGAATGTGGAAATTTAAAAAATGAAAAGTAAAAGAAGTTGGAATTACAAAAATAAAAGTAAAGGTAGCTGGAAAGTTTTTAAAAATAAAGTAAAAGAAAGTGGAAATTAAAAAAAGAAAATTAAAATAAGTGAAAATTAGAAAAAGAAAAGTAAAATAAGTGAAAAATAAAAAAAAAGTAAAGTAAAAAAAGTGGAAAATTAAAAATTAAAAGTAAAGGAAAGTGGGGAATTATGTTTTTCAAAAAAAAGAAGAAAAATGGGAAGTGGGAATTCTTTTTAATTAAAAATAATAAAAAAAATTCTGAAAAAATTCCTAATTTTCCCCCTATAAATAGAAGATAAATGTGAGGAGAAAAAGGAGAGAGAAGGAAAAAATAGAGAGAATTGAGAGAAAAAAAATTCTTCTTCTGCGCTAAGTGAATTTCTACTCGTTTCATTATTTCTTTCGAAAATTTAAGCAATTTATCACCCTGTTTAAGACCCAAAAATGCCTCAAATTTAAGCCTAAAAATACCTTGTGAAGCTTCATTGATAGTCACATCTCTCACACCAAAAACCAGCAGCCTCACGAGGTACAGTCGAGTTTCGGTCCGGGCTCAAATTTTAAAAGGTTCGTCGCTAGATTTTCTGCTCATCTGCCGATTTGCCCTTGGTTTGGTGTATTTGCTCGGCTCAGAATTGTTTTTGCATTAATCAAGTTCTGAAGGAAATTTTTTGCTTAAAGGTTCATTGCTTATCCTCCTTTTGGTAATTATTTTATTATTTTGTGTGATGTTCTTATAGAGGTTCATGTGATAATTTTTTGTGTTGTTTTATTTATATACATTATCATGTTGTAGTTTTTTTTTTTTTTACATGTTTCAAGCGATTTGTCAACAGATTATTTGAATAAGATTTCATCTTAATGAGATTTGCTATTTAGAATTAAGAATGAAGATCTAGCCATATTAGTGGGCCATGCGTTGGAGTTCAAGTAAATGAAGCAGAAATGAGTTACCGCATTTAATAGGAAAGAAAGAATTAGACATGGGTTGGATTGAGTATAAATCTGTCAGGCCCAATAATTTTGTCGCTAGACTAATAATTAGCTCATTCTTCCATAATAGATAAATGTCTCCTAATTTCAAAGATAGAGTAGTAAGTTGTAAATATTTTTAAGTATGGATGACTTTTCAATACTTTAAATAACTAATATATTTTCCGACTTTCAAATAATTTCATATCCATAAACTCTTGGTCTTACAATAATTTCAAATTAGTTTAGGAAAATAATACAAGTGCGCGTTCACATGACTTGACCAATCAACTTCGAATAATAATAAATGTGTTATTGATTATGTACACGCACACGTGACATGATTCTTGACTCCAAACAAAAAATGAGTACATGTACGCGTGACTTATTTCACGATAAGTTTCATAAATTTAATCAAGCAATAAAAGCGTACATAGGTAAAACATGAGAACCAATAAAACACAGGTTATCCAAAAATAGTATAAGCCAAATGTAGTCAATAAAGCGACCATGCTAGAACCACAGGACTCGGGGAATGCCTTACACCTTCTCTCCGGTCAACAGAATTTCTTACCCGGACTTTGTTTTCGCATACCAATAATAATAGAGTCAAAACTTCCTTTGACTAAGGATTCAAATAAATGGTGACTTGGAACACCCAAAAAATCAATTCCAAGTGGCGACTTTGTAAATAAAATAATTCCTACTCAAATTTGTCACTTTAATTAAACTCTTTAACCCACAACAATCCATAACACATATATCTTTTGAGGCAAAAAGAGGTGTGACATTCACAATTGGGGGTGGAACAGTGTCTTGGAAATCATCCAAACAAACGTGCATCGCACGTTCTACAATGAAATCTGAATTCATAGCTTTAGATAAGGCCGGTGAAGAAGCTGAATAGCTCCGAAATTTCTTGGAATATATTCCATTTTGGCCCAAACCTTTGGCACCATTTTGTATACATTGTGATAGTCAAGCGATAATAGGCAAGGCAGGGAGCGTTATGTATAACAAAAAATCTCGTCATATACGACGGAGACACAATACCGTTAGACAACTACTCTCTAGTGGTATTATCATGATTGACTACGTAAAGTCAAGAGATAACATGTCGGATCCACTTACAAAAGGCCTATCTAGAGAGGCAATTGAAAGATCATCAAAGAGAATGGGGTTAAGGCCTAGGACAAGTCATCATGGCGGTAACTCTACCTATCAAACTGGAGATCCCAAGAGCTAGGTTCAAAGAGATCAAACAAAGTTATGAATGACGGTTCAACATTGTCAAATAACTCAACCCATTCTCGCGATGAAGACAATGTTAAAAATCGAGGTAAAGCACTAAGGCTTTTTGATGAGTCAATAAAACTTAAAGTTTTTTAATGATTTGCTAAGTTTGGAAGGATATGACCAGATAATGTGTCTATAGGATTACACGTTTAGAAATCACCTATGTGAGTGTGAAGTGTAAGCCGCTTCAAGGGGAATGAAAGTAAAGGCTTATTCTCTAAGCACTCATAAAACCAGGCGGTGTTCATGGCTGAAACGAACACAACCGTGAGAACCATAGATGGTTAAGAATTAATTGTGTGACTTATGTTG
Source organism: Nicotiana tabacum (assembly GCF_000715075.1). Lineage (NCBI taxonomy): Eukaryota > Viridiplantae > Streptophyta > Magnoliopsida > Solanales > Solanaceae > Nicotiana > Nicotiana tabacum. The sequence continues at coordinate 15,085,178 of NC_134103.1, forward strand.
TCTAGGTATACAACAAAGTTCGACGGTTCAAAGATATCAAATCTACCGATTGACCCAGTATATCCGATATAAGTTCACTACGAAAAGTTCAAAGGAAAACCTACTTATCCAGATGCAATTAATTCTTGCATGTAAAACACACACGCGTCCATGCATTCATTTATTTTATAGCCATTCCCCATTCATGTGGGGGATTGTTGGGCTTTTAAGCTTGGTGTAGCTTAAAGAGGGTGGATGGGAAGTAGAGGAAAAATAAAATATTTGAGTTTCCCTCCTTGGCAAAGGGACATTGTTCCATATTGGAGGAATAAAAGACTTTTGATGGGTATATATACAATTGCTCTTCTTCTAGCTCTTAAAGAGTTAAGAAGAGGGTAATCCTTGCCCCGTCGTCGTCGTTGCTCGCTCGGCTCGGCTCGAAATCGGCTTCGGATTCGGATTTGGTCAAAGATCGGTTGATTGATTAATCTTTTTGGACAAAATTCCTTTCAATTATTTAATTAATTAATTTAATTAATTAACTAAAATTCAATCTGGATTAATCCAGGACCTGCGACGTGACCCGGTTCGATCCGTTTTGTTTTTCGGATTGTTTTAAATCCATTTTTTGTTTTCCCGCAATATTTCTGTTGAAATATTCCCTCCTATTCCAACAACTATGGCTGTTTCTGAAAGGTTGCAAACCTTTTTAGAAACAGTGCCAAATAGTTTATAAATATACCTTGAATCCCAAAATCTTTACTTACTAAATTTTCTGATTATCTTCTTCTTCTTACGCACAATATTTTTTCAGTGTGTTTTACGATCATTGTGTGGTTCGAAGTTCACCCACATTTTTGGTACCAATACATTGGTGAGTTGAATCGTTCTATCCTGGGAGGATAATATTCCAGCACCTTGGATACTTTAGGGGAATAATTTCCTTAAGGACACACTGTGCATTCAGTGGGCTCGATTTATTCTGATATTATTTTTCAGAATTTATTTCGTCAAACTGGTTCTATTAACTCTCTATTTCTGTTTCTATTTCAGAAAGTTTAATATTTTTATTGTTTATTATAGCAATACATATTGAATAACAATGTGAACACGTGGATATTGAAATTATCTTGAAAGAACATTAAGAAACTAACCTTAGAAGACAATAATAATCGTATTGAACGCCTTAACTTACATTCTTATTTATTTTCTTGTTTGGATTTGACGTACTTGAAGCTTCAGAATTTTGTTCTTTCTCAACCGCCAGAGTTCAAAGGCTTCCATAATCTCGAACAATTGATACTTATTAAGGTTGATCTTCCAAACAACTATTTTGAAAGTATTCTCTCCCGCTGTACTCCTATTCTTCAAAGGCTAGTGTTGCATAGGTGTTACGGTGTTCGTCATTTTAATATCAGTGGTTCTAATCTCAAGGAGTTGTGCTCCATAGTCATTTTTATGGGTGTCATGAGTATTCTTTCGTTATTATAGACTTATGATGGTATTGCACTTTCTTATCTAATTTGGAGATAGATTAGTATTTCTGGATGTTAGTGGGTGGATTATTAATGGTTGAGACTTATTTTGGTTAATTGATAAAGTTATTATTGTTTGAATTGATATTAGGATGTTTGGTTGTTGATTTTGGGATAGGAAAGTTTTTGGAAAGTCCAAAAATAGGGGAAACTCTATCCAATTTTCTGTAAAATACCGATGAGGCTTACTTGGGAGCACTTGCTCCAAAGCGCCGGTTATGATCCTAAATTGGGTTGTGACAAAGTTGGTATCATAGCCCTAGGTTATTCCTGTGACTAATGAAGCACACGTAAGTAGTAGAATCTCAATTATGGTTATGTAGCCGGCCATTCCCATAATCGTAATTCTGCGAGGGCGTGATAGGATGTTTCTTGTCTTTTTTTCTTATTCCTTCGTATGTGTGTGGCGATTAGGGTCAAATAACTGAATCTGTCATTACTTATCCTATTCGTGTATGGCTCGGACCAATTACCCTATAATAGAATTTGGCCAGAGGTTCAAACTTCGAAGACGTCAAATTGCTCCAATGGACATGCAGCCATCTCCAAGCAAAGAAATGCTACATAAGTAGTATACAAGACCAGCGAAAGGTTCATTATGCCATATGAGGTACCTTCCGGTAAGATGCGTAATAGAGTCCATTTCGGAAATTTATACTAGTCCACCACTACAGCGATAGAGGAGTGCTATCACAAAAAGGTACTTAGCTCCAAAAAAAATAAAATTGAGATCTTTATGGATATAATAGATAAACATGAGAAGAATGAGCAACAAAATAGGGGCTCTAAAGTCCTCATGCACCTAGAAGATTATGGGGGCCAACAAAATATTCTTAATAATGTTCCTAAAGTTGAAACTACTAAGTTTACTATTTCTGATAGTTCAAAGGATCCTTAAAGGTTTTAGTAAAATACTTACCACGTTATGAGCTATAGGATATTTCATGAAGAGGTCTATGGAACATGCAACATTTAGACTAGAGAACATGGCGAATACATAAAATGATATTGTACTCTTAGAGATGCCAACAAGAGCAACACAACTAATTTGGGAGTAAATTTCACTAAAGTGTTTATGAATCACTTCCTTCTTGACAGTTTGTGATGTGAACTTGCCTGCTAGATCATTTAAGAAATTGATTTAGACGTTGGGTATACTTACATATAACACCAAACTTTCTCAGCTGGATACGCAAGCAACATCTTAAGTTTAAAGGCTTGTTGAAAGGTTGGTTAATTATTTAAACAAGATAATAACTGTATATATGAAGACTTAAACCTATTCTAAAGCAGTTGCACTTACCAAAAAGATTGAAAATATGGACATGATAGGCGGGCAAGAACTCACATAAGAAGATCGAGATTAGAATATCTTTTAGTATGGATTTTAATATAATTCGAAGATTTAAAAATCAAGAATGTTTTGAGATATTAAGCGATCCTTTTTGGGTTGCCACATCTGTGAAAAATTTATAGTAGTTAGACATGTGTTTAAAATTTTTAAGATTCAAGTTAAGAGAAGGAAACCCTATATAATTAAGTTGTACTTGATATGGTTGACTCTAACGTAAAGATGGATATAGATTAATTATCTTCTTACCATGCTACCCTCAATTACTATGGAAAGACTATTAGGTTTGGTGAACTTTAAAAGCTAGTTTTGTCCAAAAAGGGGATTATATGTAATGACCCGACTGGTCATTTTGAGAGTAATAGTCCTGATCCCCTATTAACTGCTTCCCCAGTATCTTTTCTACTTATGTGACTTTCCGGGAGGTCTTGTTTTTGGTTTCAGAGTGATTTGGGACACTTAGTCCCTAAAATGAAAGTTTAAGTCTTAGAATTTTGACCATAGTCAGAACTATGTGACTACGACTCCAGAATGGAGTTTCGTCGGTTCTGTTAGCTCCGTTGGATATTTTTGGACTTAGGGGATGGTCCGGATTGTATTTTGGAGGTCTATAGCTGATTTAGGCTTGAAATAGCGAAAGTCGAATTTTTGGAGATTTTGACCAGTAGTGGACTTATTGATATCGGGGTCGGAATCCGATGCCGGAGTTGGAGTAGGTCCGTAATATCGAATATGACTTGTATGCAAAATTTGAGGTCAATTGAACGTGATTTGATAGGTTTCGACATCGGTTGTAGAAGTTTGAAGTTTCAAAGTTCATTTAGTTTGAATTGGAGGGTGATTCATGTTTTAGCATTGTTTGATGTTATTTAAGGGCTCGACTAAATCCGTATGGTGATTTAGGACTAGTTGGTATGTTTGGTTGAGGTCTCGGGGGCCTCGGGTGTGTTTCAGATGCTTAACGGATTGAGTTTTGGACTTATGCAATTGCTGAAGCTATTTGAGTTCTGGTGTTTTCGCACCTGCAGTGGGGAGACCGCAGGTGCGGGATCACACATGTGGAGTGAAGAGCGCATGTGCGTTTTTGATCAACAAGGTCTGTGAGCGCAGGTGGGAGAAGGGAGCCGCATCTGCGCATCCGCAGATGCGGAGTGATGGTCGCAGGAGCGGCCCAAAGCTCGCAGATGCGGAAGTCAAACCGTGGGAGCGGCCCAAAGCTCGCAGATGTGGTCCCATCCATTTAAGTCATTTTCGCACCTGCGATGGTTTTCATGCAAGTGCGGTACCGCATGTGCGGTTGAAGGCTCGCAGAAGCGAGTTTACTGGGCAGAAAATAGGATTTCGAGGGTTGATTTCCCATTTCGATTTTGGGAGTTTTAGAGCTCGGTGTGAAGTGATTTTTCGAGATTTCTTTAAGGAGATTGTTGGTTTAAGTGGTTCTAACTTGGATTGGATTATATTTCATGAATCTATTGCTATTTTCATCTTCTAATTAGGGATTTGAGTTGGAAATTTGGGGGATGATGGTAGAAACTTCATAGGCTATAATTTCGAGTTTTGGAAGACGATTTGAAGTCGGATTCGAGTAGTTCTTGTATGGTTAGACTCGTGAGTGAATGCATGTTCGTATTTTGTGACTTTTACCCGATTCTGAGACATGGGCCCGGGGAGACGTTTTAGGACGGATTTCAGAATTTTTGTTAAAGTCTTGATTTCATTAATTAGATTAGTCTATTATAGTTGTATTTATGATATAAAATTTTTTTGGGCTAGATTTGGGCTATTCGGAGACGGAGATTCGTGGAAATGGCATTGTTACGGATTGATTGAGCTTGGTTCGAGGTAAGTGGCTTGCCTTGTGTGGGGGAAATTCCTTTAGGATTTGATACTGTCGTGATATGTGAGCGCCGTGTACGTAAGGTGACGAATACGTACACGGGCTATTTGTTGAAAAACCCAATTTATTTTACCGAGTAGCAACCTGTTTTTCCTTTAATTTGAGTTATATCGTTTAAATGAGTATTAGTCTGTTTTCATTCTTAATTGAGCTATTCCAACATGCGTAGTTATCCTGTTTATTTAACTACTTATTTGAACTCTGTGAAGCATGCCTAATTGATTTCCTGCTTTTCCTTGTTCTTTATCAGTCTTAACTGTAGAATTCTTGCTGTTAACTATGGTATTTATCGATTGAGCTGTGTGTTTACTTTTGAGACTACGCGGCTGTTCCTCGGGACTTCTCCCTGCATATTTACTTTTGAGACTACGAGGCGGTTACTCGGGAGTTCTACCTGTATATTTTCTTTTGAGACTACGAGGTGGTACCGTGGGAGTTCTCCTTGCACATTTACTTTTGGGACTACGAGACGGTATCTTGGGAGATCCCGTGATGTTTATCCCTGTGTGTTGCATTGTTATATCGCTGTGTTTTCTTTTTGTTAAATTCTAGTCTCTTATTATACTGTTATATTTTTCTGCTTTATTTATTATATACTAGTAGTCCTGACCTGAACTCGTCACTACTCTACCAAGGTTAGGTTTGGCACTTACTGGGTACCATTGTGGTGTACTCATGCTACTCTTCTGCACATGTTTTTGTGTGCAGATCCAGGAGCTTCTTATCAGCCCCGCTACTAGCTGAGAGTGCTTGTTGTTGTACGGAGACTTCAAGGTACATCTGTTGCGTCCGCAGACCTCGGAGTCTCCCTTTATTCTCTCCTATGTCATTTACCTTCCTTACTTCTTTTGTTAGACTCTGGTGCATAGAGATACTAGTTTTCTTCTGTAGCTTGTGACTTATGATGTTCCGGGTTTTGGGAAAAGCTGTGTACGTCTAGCATTTTGGTTATTATGCATGCCGAGCGGCATTGTTATTGGTTATTCAGTATCTATTGTAGTTAGTTGATAAGTTTTGTTTTCGTTTTGTTATTTTCTGCAATTTGTTAGGCTTACCTAGTCGTAGAGACTAGGTGCCATCACGACATTATACGGAGGGAGTTTGGGTTGTGACAAGTTGGTATCAGAGCTCTAGGTTCATAGGTATCGTGACTCACAAGCCGGTTTATTAGAATCTCGTGGATCGGTACAGAGACGTCTATACTTATTTTCGGGAGGCTATAGAACTGTTAGGAAAATTTCACTACTTTGATTCCTTGTCGTGCAAAAATTGTTGACTCCAAAAATTCTAAACTTATGTATTCTATTCTCTCACAGATGGTGAGGACACGTACAAGTGGATCTGATGACCAGGTATCCGCGCCCCTGCTAGAGCCGCGAGAGGCCGAGGACATCCACGCGGTGCAGCTAGAGAACCCGCACTAGCTACTACAGAGGAGCCCCCAGTAGCTCCAGCTGGAGGGCAGACACCTGAGATACCTGTTGCTGCACCAACTCTCCAGGAGACTCTAGCCCAGCTTCTGAGCATGTTCAGAACCTTGGCTCAGGCTGGATTGATTCCATTTTCTCCTGCCACATCTTAGGCTGGGGGAGGAGCAGACTCCCGTCGCCGATACTTCAGAGCAGCAGGTTCAGGCCGACCAGGTTCCAGAGATTATACAGATGCAACCGGTAGCTCCAGTTTAGCACGAGACTAGGATAGCTGCTTCTGAGGCGGAGCAGCTCAGACTTGAGAGGTACAAGAAGTACCACCCTCCTACCTTTAGTGGATTGGCATCAGAGGATGCCTAGGGTTTTATGGAGGAGTGTCACTGTATTCTCTGTACTATGGGTGTAGCGGAGTTGACTAGGGTTTCTTTTACTACATTCCAGCTTAGAGGAGCAGCCTATCAGTGGTGGCGTGCTTATGAGTTGAGTAGTACGGATGAGGCAGCTTCACTTGCATGGACTCAGTTCTCGGACATATTTTTGAGAGAGTATGCCCCTCAGAGCCTCAGGGATGCATGGCGTGCGGAGTTTGAGTAGCTGCGCCAGGGTGCTATGACTGTGTCAGAGTATGCAGTTTGTTTCAGTGATTTGGCCCGACATGTACCGGCCTTGGTTGCCATAGTTTGAGAGAAGGTTCGTCAGTTTATTGAGGGACTCCACCCCAGTATCCGGATTAGTATGGCCAGGGATTTGGAGATGGATATTTCTTATCAGCATGTTATGAGTATTGCCAGAAGATTGGAGGGCATGCTTGCCGAGATAGAGAGGAGAGGGAGGCCAAGAGGTCTCGAGAGTCTGGCACTTACAACAGTACTCATGCCCCAACTGCAGTTCGACATGGTAGGGGTTATGGGAGTCGCCCCGTTCATTCAGCTCTTCCAGCCGCTAGTGGTATTTCGGTCCCTTCTAGGCCCCATGAGCCTTATTATGCATCGCCAATATCTAGTGTGCCTCCTGCTAGGGGTGCTTTTAGCAGCCAGTCCAGCAGATCTGGCCCGAGTCAGTCACATCAGCCATGCCCTCCAAGGGGTTGTTTTGAGTGTGGTCACACTCGCCACATGGTGAGGGATTGCCCCAGACTTAGGAGGGGTGCACCTCCACATACTTCTCAGCTACCACATGCTCCACTAGGTCCTCAGGCTATGATTCCAGCACCAGCTACCACCCCACTTACTCAGCCAGCTCGAGGTAAAGGTTGGGGAGGTCGAGGTCGCCATAGAGGGGGAGGCCAGGCTAGATATTATACTCTTCCGGCTCGTACAAAGGCAGTTGCTTCCGACTCTGTCATTAGAGGTATTGTTCCAGTCTGTCATAGAGATGCGTCGGTATTATTTGACCCAGGCTCTACATATTCGTATGTGTCCTCTTATTTTGCCCCGTATTTGGGCGTATCTCGGGATTCTTTGAGTTCCCCTGTTTATGTGTCTACTCCTGTGGGAGATTCTCTTGTTGTGGACCGCATGTATCAGTCATGTTTGATTGCTCTTAGTGGTTTTGAGACCAGAGCCGATTTATTATTACTCAGCATGGTAGACTTTGATGTTATCTTGGGCATGGACTGGTTGTCGCCCCATTATGCTATTCTTGATTGTCACGCTAAGATCGTGACGCTAACTATGCCAGGTTTACCGCGATTAGAGTGGAGAGATACCTTAGAGTATACTCCCAGCAGAGTTATTTTATTTCTTAAAGCTCAACGAATGGTTGAGAAGGGGTGTGACGCACATCTAGCTTATGTGAGAGATGTCAGTATTGATACCCCTACAGTTGAGTCAGTTCCAGTAGTGAGGGAATTTCCAGATGTGTTTCTAGCAAATCTTCCGGGCATGCCGCCTGACAGAGATATTGATTTTGGCATTGATTTATTGCCGGGCACTCAGCCCATCTCTATTCCTCCATATCATATGGCTCATCTTGAATTGAAGAAGTTGAATGAGCAGTTACATGAGTTGCTTGATAAGGGCTTCATTCGGCCCAGTGTGTCACTTTGGGGTGCTCCTATCTTATTTGTAAAAAAAAAGGATGGTTCTATGCGGATGTGTATTGATTACCGCCAGTTGAACAAAGTCACAGTGAAGAACAGGTATCCATTGCCTCGTATTGATGACTTATTTGATCAGTTACAAGGTGCCAGAGTGTTTTCCAAGATTGACTTACGTTCACACTATCATCAGTTAAAGATTCAGGAGCTAGATATCCTGAAGACTCCTTTCAGGACTCGATATAGTCACTACGAGTTTCTTGTGATGTCATTTGGGCTGACCAACGCCCCGGCAACATTTATGCACTTGATGCACAGTGTGTTCCGACCCTATCTTGACTCATTCATCATTGTGTTTATTGATGACATTCTGTTATACTCCCGGACTCGGGAGGATCACGAGCAGCACCTGATGACTGTGCTTCAGACCCCAAGAGAAAAGAAATTATATGCAAAAATTTCAAAGTGTGAGTTCTGGCTAGACTCAGTGGCATTCTTGGGTCATATAGTATCGAGTGATGGGATCCAGGTGGATCCGAAGAAGGTTGAAGCAGTGCAGAGTTGGCCCAGACTATCCTCAGCTACGGAGATTCGGAGTTTTCTTGGTTTGGCGGGGTAATACCGTCGATTTGTAGAGGGTTTCTCATCTATTGCAGCACCAATGACCAGGCTGACCCAGAAGGGTGCTCCATTCAGGTGGACAGAGAAGTGTGAGGAGAGATTTTAGAAGCTCAAGACAGCTTTGACTACAGCCCCGGTATTGGTACTACCTACAGGTTCGGGGTCTTATACTGTGTATTATGATGCATCGCGGATTGGTCTCGGCACGGTGTTGATGCAAGATGGTAGGATGATTGCCTACGCGTCTAGACATTTGAAGGTGCATGAAAATAACTATCAAGTCCACGACCTTGAGTTAGCAGCTATTTTTCATGCCTTGAAGATTTGGCGACACTATTTGTATGGTGTCCCTTATGAGATCTACACCGATCACCAGAGTTTGCAGCATCTGTTTAAACAGAAGGACTTTAACTTGCGTCATCGGAGATGGTTGGAGTTGCTTAAAGATTATGATATCACCATTTTGTACCACCCCGTGATGCCTTGAGTCGCAAGGCGGAGAGTTTGGGGAGCTTAGCATATCTACCAGCAGTAAAGAGACCATTGGCGTTATATGTTCAGGCCTTAGCCAGCCAGTTTGTTAGATTGGATATTTCTGAGCCGAGTTGAGTATTGGCTTGTGTGGTCTCTTGGTCTTCTCTTTTTGATCGTATCAGGGAGCGTCAGTATAATGACCCTCATCTGCTTGTACTTAAGGACACGGTCTAGCATAGTGATGCTAAGGAGGTCACTATTAGGGATGATGGTGCATTGAGGATGTAGGGCAGGTTATGTGTGCCTAATGTAGATAGTTTGTGAGATTTGATTCTTCAGGAGTCTCACAGTTCACGGTACTCCATTCATCCGGGTTCTGGAAAGATGTATGAGGACTTAAGGCAGCATTACTGGTGGAGGAGAATGAAGAAAGACATAGTGGAGTATGTGGCTCACTGTCTAAATTGCCAGCAGGTGAAATACGAGCATCAGCGGCCAGGTGGGTTGCTTCAGAAGTTAGAGATTCTGGAGTGGAAATGGGAGTGAATCACTATAGATTTTGTTGTTGGACCCCCACAGACTCAGCGGAGGTTTGATGCAGTTTGGGTGATTATGGATAGGCTGACCAAGTCAGCTCATTTCCTTCCTGTGATGACTACCTATTCTTTCGAGCAGCTGGCTCGAATTTATATCTGCGAGATTGTCAGGCTTCATGGCGTATCGGTATCTATCATCTCTGATCGGGGTACGTAGTTTACATCACGGTTCTGGAGGGCTGTTCAGCAGGAAGTGGGTACTCGGGTTGAGTTGAGCACAGCATTTCACCCTCAGACGGACGGACAGTCCGAGCACACTATTCAGATACTGGAGGATATGCTCCGCGCTTGTGTGATAGATTTTGGGGGTGCTTGGGATCAGTTCTTGCTACTTGCGGAGTTTGCCTACAACAACAATTATCAGTTGAGCATTCAGATGGCACCGTATGAGGCTCTGTATGGTAGGCGGTGTCGGTCTCTAGTGGGTTGGTTCGAGCCGGGCGAGGCTAGATTATTGGGTACAGACTTGGTTCAGGATGCCCTGGATAAGGTGAAGGTGATTCAGGATCGACTTCGTACAGCCCAGTCCAGACAGAAGAATTATGCAGATCGGAAGGTTCGCAATGTTGCATTCATGGTTGGAGAGCGGGTCTTGCTCCGAGTTTTGCCTATGAAGGGCGTTATAAGGTTCGGAAAGAAGGGCAAGCTGAGCCCAAGGTTCATTGGTCCCTTTGAGGTGTTGCGGCGAATTAGGGAGGTTGCTTATGAGGTTGCCTTACCTCCCAGTCTAGCAGGAGTTCATCTTGTATTCCATGTTTCTATGCTCCGTAAGTATCACGGTGATCCGTCTCATGTGTTGGATTTCAGCTCAGTCCAGTTGGATAAGGATCTATCTTATATTGAGGAGCCAGTGGTTATTTAGGACAGGTAGGTTCGAAAGCTGAGGTCAAAGAACATTGCTTCCGAGAAGGTTCAGTGGAGGGGTCAGCCGGTCGAGGAGGTGACTTGAGAGACCGATCAGGATATGCGCAACCGTTATCCTTATCTTTTTACCACTTCAGGTATGTCTTTATGCTCGTTCGAGGACGAACGATTGTTTTCGGTCGTTTTGAGAGTAATATCCCCGATCCCCTATTAACTGCTTTCCCTATATCTTTTCTGCTTATGTGACTTGCCGGGAGGCCTTGTTTTTGGTTTCGGAGTGATTTGGGATACTTAGTCCCTAAAACGGAAGCTTAAGTCTTAGAATTTTGACCGTAGTTAGACCTGTGTGAAGACGACTCTAGAATGGAGTTACGTCGGTTCCGTTAGCTCTGTTGGGTAATTTTGGACTTAGGGGCATGTCCGGATTGTGTTTTGGAGATCTGTAGCTGATTTAGGCTTGAAACGGCGAAAGTCGAATTTTTGGAGATTTTGACCGGTAGTGGACTTATTGATATCGGGGTCAGAATCCGATTCTGAAAGTTGGAGTAGGTCCGTAATGTCGAATATGACTTGTGTGCAAAATTTGAGGTCAATCGGACGTGAGTTGATAGGTTTCGGCATCGGTTGTAGAAGTTTGAAGTTTCAAAGTTTATTAAGTTTAAATTGGAGGTTAATTCATGTTTTTAGCATTGTTTGATGTGATTTGAGCACTCGTCTAAGTCCGTATGGTGATTTAGTACTAGTTGGTATGTTTGGTTGAGGTCCCGGGGGCCTCGGGTGTGTTTCAGATGCTTAACGGATTGAGTTTTTGACTTATGCAATTGCTAAAGCTATCTGAGTTCTGGTATTTTTGCACCTGCGGTGGGGAGACCGCAGGTGCGGGATAGCACGTGCGGAGTGAAGGGCGCAGGTGCGCTTTTGGTCAAGTAGGTCTGTGAGCGCAAGTGCGAGAAGGGAGCCGCATTTGCGCGTCCGCAGATGCAGAGTGATGGTCGCAGGAGCGATATGGGCGGCCTGGGCAAGGGTCACAGATGCGAAAGTCAAACCGTAGGAGCGGGCTCGCAGGTGCAGCCCAAAGCTCGTAGATGCGGTCCCAGCCATTTAATTCATTTTCGCACCTGCGATGGTTTTCCCGCAGGTGTGGTACCGCATGTGCGGTTGAAGGCTCGCAGAAGCGAGTTTACTGGGCAGAAAATAGGATTTCGAGGGTTGATTTCCCATTTCGATTTGGGGAGTTTTAGATCTCGGTGTGAAGCGATATTTCGAGATTTATTCAAGGAGATTGTTGGGGTAGGTGGTTCTAACTCGGATTGGATTATATTTCATGAATCTATTGCTATTTTCATCTTCTAATTAGGGATTTGAGTTAGAAATTTGGGGGATAATGGTAGAAACTTCATAGGCTATAATTTCGAGTTTTGGAAGGCGATTTGAGGTCAGATTCGAGTAATTCTTGTATGGTTAGACTCGTGAGTGAATGAGTGTTCGTATTTATGACTTTTACCCGATTCCGAGACGTGGGCCCGAGGAGACTTTTTAGGACGGATTTCGGAGTTTTTGTTAAAGTATTAATTTCATTAATTAGATTAGTCTATTATAGTTGTATTTATGATATGAAATTATTTTTTGCTAGATTTGGGCTATTCGGAGATGGATATTCGTGGAAAAGGCATTGTTACCGATTGATTGAGCTTGGTTCGAAGTAAGTGGCTTGCCTAACCTTATGTGAGAGTAATCCCCTTAGGATTTGGTACTGTCATGATATGTGAGCACCGTGTACGTGAGATGACGAGTACGTACACGAGCTATTTGTTGAAAAACCCGATTTATTTTACTGAGTAACAAGCTATTTTTCATTTAATTTGAGTTATACCGTTTAAATGAGTATTAGTCTGTTTTCATTGTTAATTGAGCTATTCCAACATGCGTAGTTATCATGTTTAGTCTAATATCAAATGTCTACATGCATTAACTACTTATTTGAACTCTGTGAAGCATGCCTAGTTGATTTCCTGCTTTTTCTTGTTCTTTATTAGTCTTAACTGTAGAATTCTTGCTGTTAACTATGGTATTTATCAGTTGAGCTATGTGTTTACTTTTGAGACTATGAGGCGGTTCCTCGGGAGTTCTCCTTGCATATTTACTTTTGAGACTATGGAGCGATTTCTCAGGAGTTCTCCCTTCACATTTACTTTTGAGACTACGAAGCGGTTCCTCGGGAGTTCTCCCTGTATATTTACTTTTGAGACTACGAAACGGTACCTCGGGAGTTCTTCTTGCACATTTACTTTTGGGACTACGAGACGGTATCTCGGGAAATCCCCTGTTGTTTATCCCTGTGTGTTGCATTGTTATATCGCTGTGTTTCTTTTTGTTAAATTCCAGTCTCTTATTATACTGTTATATTTTTCTGCTTTATTTATTATATACTAGTAGGCCTGACCTGAACTCGTCACTACTCTACCGATGTTAGGCTTGGTACTTACTAGGTACCGTTGTGGTGTACTCATGCTACTCTTCTGCACATGTTTTAGTGTGCAGATCCAGATGCTTCTTATCAGCCCCGCTACTAGCTGAGAGTGCTTGCTGTGTTACGGAGACTTCAAGGTACATCTGTTGCGTCCGCAGACCTCGGAGTCTCCCTTTATTCTCTCCTATGTCATTTACCTTCCGTACTTCTTTTGTTAGACTCTGGTGTATAGAGATACTAGTTTTCTTCTGTAGCTTGTGACTTATGATGTTCCGGGCTTTGGGAAAAGATGTATACGTCTAGCATTTTGGTTATTGTACATGCCGAGCGGCATTATTATTAGTTATTCAGTATCTATTGCAGTTAGTTGATAAGTTTTGTTTTCGTTTTGTTATTTTTCGCAATTTGTTAGGCTTACCTAGTCTATGAGACTAGGGAGTTTGGGTCGTGACATTATAGGTTTTAGAGACGAGCAAACTATATATTTGAAGACTTAACGGTTATAGAAGAAAGGTTATTTGGATCTCATAGATACGGTAAGGGGCACAAGAGAAGAAACACTTAGTTTGAGAAAAAAAAAAGAAGTATAATAATGAGAGATTCTCTAATGTATTCCTAAGGATTTACTATGACTACCCCAATATGAGAAATAGACTTCGGTATTGAGCTGACACTGACACGCAAACTATATCATATGGCACCAACAGAGTTGAAAGAGCTAGTTGAATAATTGAGAGACCTACTGGATTCATGTCTTATCATACCGAGTGTTGCACCATGGGGTACACCAATATTGTTTGAAAAAACAAGGATGAGTCTTTAAGAATGTGGGCTAACTACAAATAATTAAATAACATAACAATACACAACAAATATCCTTTGTCTTATATAGATAACTTTTTTGATCAGTTACAAGGAGCCAATGATCTTTAGTCTGGTTATCATCAGCTTAGAATAAGAAAGGAGGATATTTTGATGTTGCCTCTAGTACTCGGTACAAACATTATGAGTTACGTATGATGTCCTTTAGATTGGCCATTGCTCCAATTGCATTGATGTATATAATGAATATGGTGTTTAAAGTTATTTTTGGAGAAACAATTCATAGTTTTTACTTACTATATTCTGGTATATTTTCGTACCCAGGAAGAGCACGAGAATTACTTGAAAAATATGTCAAAGATGCTGCAGGAAAATCAACTTTTTTTCCAAGTTCATCAATTAGCTGGACTCGATGGTATTCATAGGACATATGGTATCTAAGAATGAAAATAATGGTAGATTCTAAGAAGATCGAAATAGTTCATAAATGTCCGAGACCCATTTCTCCTACAAAGATTACTTTTGGCTTGACGGACTACTATAGGTATTTGTGTAGCATTTCTCTAGAATAGTACCACCACTCACCAAGTTAGTATAGAAAAATATTAAATTTCAGTGGATCAAGGAATGTAAGCCGATATTCCAAAAGCCCAAGGCATGTTTGAGGGTCTTATTCCACAACCGCACCAATATTAGCCTTATTCCATTAGGCTCTAATTCAGGATGTTCTGTGATGCCTCGAGGGTAGGATTAGGATATTTTCTCATGCAGAATGGTCGTGTGATAGATATGTTTCAAGGAAATTGAAGAATCTTAAGATGGTCTATGCTAATTTGGAGATGGCCACAGTGGTATTTCCTCTTAGGATTTGGAGACACTACTTATACGGAGAAACCTATGAGATTTATACATAGTAAAAGAGCCTGAAGTATTTTGAAAACCAACAGAGATATAAATATTTAGCAACGCCAATGGAGGAAACTAATGGAGACATAAATGTACTGTTTTTATTATTGTTCGAAAAAGGCAAATATTATGGCTTATGCATTAAGAAAAAAAACACGGGTAATTTGGCGCATATAGCTCCTGTAAGGAGACTTCTGGACAAAGATATACATAGATTAGAGGGTATACGTATTATATTTAATGTGAAAAATCAAAAAAAAAATTCTATTGGTCAAGCCAAATATAAAGTGCATAAAGGCTAGTTAGTAGGAGGATAAACGATTGTGCGAATACTAAGATGATGTCCTAGCTGTAATATCAAGGATATGACTACTGGCAGTGAGGGTGTCGAGTAGGTAATAGATTATGTGTAGCATATGTAGGTAAGTTGAGATGTGTTACATATTCTTGATGAAGCCCAAGATTTTAGATACATGTATATGCACCATGACCTAAAGCAGTTGTATTTTTTAAGCAAATATACCACTAGACTGAGTGCCTAGTGGTATTTTTATATTAATAATAACTAAATATAAATACAAAATATCAGGAGGTCTCACAAAATGATGAAGTATAAAGTATGAAAATACATCAATCCTATTACCAAAGTTGAGTAATATATCCAACTGTGCATACTTATGAGAATAAGCAATATGAAGTGACCAAGTATAAACATGAACAATGCTATCCCTATGTGTGCACCAAGTGTTGCACATCTTCTGCATGCTTAATTTTGGGCATGAGCACCCATAAATCCTTACGATCAAACAGCTCCAAATGAGGCCAAGAACTGAAATAAAGTTGTGATATAGCCAAGAAGCCAGCTAAACCACAGGCAAGTAGAATCAAATTATTTTTTTGGCTAGCTTTGTTTCTATTTATTTAACTTGTCAACTGGACAAGGTTGAATGTCAATGACCCTTGGGTCTACTACAACAACTAGAGTCCTAGAGTAGCAATGGGAAGAGTTATCATGTACTTTGTGAATGGGCTACCTGAATGCTTATAGGTTATGATAGTATGTGGGTAATCATAGACTGACTTATAAAATGGGCACACTCCTTGTTGGTCAAACTGAATTTGCCTACAACAATCGCTTTTAGTTAGAGCACTAAGATGGAATTGTATGAAATGTTGTGGCAATATCGATTCCTTATTAGATGAATAAAAATGATAAGGCTAAGGTATTGGGTCCAGACTTAGTAGTATAAGAAGCTATTAATAACGTCCACATAATCAGACAGATATTGCTTACATCACAAAGCAAATAAAAGTCTTGTATAGATAAGAGAAGAATATACTTAGAATTTATAGTTAGAGATTGAGTGATCATACGAGTCTCACTATAAAAGGCGTGATGCAATTTGGAAAAAGAACAAAGATGAATCCAAGGTTATAAGATTATAAAAGATACTTGAAGGGATGAGAGTCGTCACTAATTGGTTGTCACTTCATCCTGAGTCTTTTTTTTTCTTTACTCCATCTAGTGTTCCATGCTTCTATTCTAAGAAAATGTATATTGGACTCCTCTCATGTGGTGGAAGAACCAATTATACAACTTGATGAGAGATTAACTTATGATGAATAGTCAATCGTTATTGACATACAAATAAGAAAGTAATGATCGAGAGAAATTATGTTCGTGGAGATCTTATGGAGAAACTATATCGTTGAATAAACTACTTGGGATGTGGAAGATACTATGCGAGTCAAATATCCTCACTTAATTTAGTCTACATGCATGCACTTGACTTAAATTCGGGATCGAATTTTATAAGGTGGGGAGAATGTAATACCCCATAATTTAAACGAGGACAAATTGGTCATTTAGCTAACAATTAAAAAAAAGAAGAAGAAATAAAGCAACTTGTGAGGCCAAAGCCCATCAGAATGGTGTGGCGTGAGAATTAATAAGGGTTTGGAGAGGAAAGACTTTCCTGCCAATAAATGTAGTACATAAAAGAAAATCCGGAAAACGTTTACAATTCTAATTGGTAAGAAAATTGAAAGCGAGAAAATTTAGCCGCAACTTGGATTCAAAACCAAACTGTTGGCCTGGAGAGACGAGGACGCGAGGCTTGAAGAGGAACAAGATGCACCAGTTATTTTTCTTGAATAAAATGTACTCTATTTGGCATCAAAGAGTTGTAACAAAGAACTACCAAACTAGCAACGTGAGTATTCTAGAAGTTATATTGTTTAACTCTTCCATTGTAATATTGGGATTTAGTTTGGTCTTTAATTATAGGGACTAATATTAAATATGAGTTTTTATGATAAAATTAATTAGTTGTTGAATTGGTGATACAAAGGAATTACAGAGAATTAGTTTGATAAGGACATGGCAGCCTAAATTGAGGTTATTCTAAATGGAACTAAGGGTAAATCATATAGAATAGCACCCGTTTATGTTGGTAGTCATGAAGTTGACACTTAGACTCTTGTTTGTGATAATATAGATTGATCTAAACTGTAATGACCAAACCGGTCATTTTAACTTTTAGAACCCCGTTCTCCTAAATAAAACTCCCTATATATACTTTTATTAATTTATGACTTGCGTCGATGGTTGGTTCGAGATTTGGAAGCGTTCGAGTTGAAATCGGAACACTTGGTTCCTTAAGTTGACCTTAAAATGCTAAGTTTGACTTCAGTCAATATTTTGAGAAAACGATCCCGAAATTGGGTTTTGATGGTTCCAACAGCTCCGTATGGTAATTTTGGACTTAGGAGTGTGTTCGAAATTTTATTTGGCAGTCTGTAGTTAAATTAGGCTTGAAATGGCTAAAATAGGAATTTAAGTTTGGAAGTTTGACCGGGGAGTTGACTTTTTGATATCAGGGTCGAAATCCTGTTTCGAAAATTTTTATAGCTCTGTTATATAATTTATGACTTGTGTGCAAAATTTGAGGTCAATCGGACATGATTTGATAGGTTTCAGCACCGAATGTAGAAGTTGGAAATTTTAAGTTTCATTAAGCTTGAATTGGAGTATGATTCGTCGTTTTAGCATTGTTTGATGTGATTTGAGATTTTGACTAAGTTCGTATGATATTTTAGGACTTGTTGGTAGATTTGGTTGAGGTCCCGAGGGGATCGGGTGACTTTCGGACGGCTAACTGATCATTTTTGACCTTTGGGAGATTCCTGATAGTTGCTGGTATTTTTCTTCTGATTTCCTTAGACGAAATCGCGTAAGTTCATATGCGATCGTGTAGGCTTAATTTGGTAGCTGGAAATTTGTTCTATGCGATCGCGTGGGAACGTCCGCGATCGCGTAGGTTTGAGCGAGCTGTGCTATGCGAACGCGTGACTAAGGTCGCATTTGCGAAGAGGAATGGAGGGAGGACCTGGGCCATGCGCGCTTAATACTTCGCGATCGCGTGAGAAGATTCACAATCGCGTAGTTTTGTGGAGTCAGTACTTCGCGATCGCGTAGAGTTAATTTTGGCAGTGTTAAAATTGTGCTTCACGATCGCGTGAGGAAGTTCGCGATCGCATAGAAGAAATCACTGGGCAGAGAGTTTAAGTTCTGAAAATGGGATTTCGTCCCATTTTTCATTTTTACCGATTTGGAGCTCGGATTGTGGCGATTTTTGGGAGATTTTCAGAGAAAACAACGGGGTAAGTGTTCTTAACTCAATATTAGTTAAGAACCTCGGCAGTATAGATGCATCTATGGATCGCGCCGCACGTCACTCGGCAGTGTACATGACACTCTAGATCAGGCAGTACGACCTCGGCACAAATCGTGCCTAATAATAATAATAATTACACGATACTTTGATATTTTAATTGCAGCTTGTGAATTTAATTAATAGATTGAAAATTGTTGCATTTGAAGGAATTAATTATTTCTAATGGTTAAATAAGATTATTGTTAGCTCTATGAGTCATGTTGATTTAAATAATTCCATATTTTATTTCAATTATTATTATTGACCCTTAGTGAGTGTCAAAGTCGACCTCTCGTCTCTACCTCTTCGAGATTAGGCTTGATACTTACTGGGTACACGTTGTTTACGTACTCATGCTATACTTGATGCACTTTTTGTGTATGACCTGAGACAGGTGCTATCGTTGGACCTATCGGTGCGCACCCACGTTATTCAGAGGCTTAGTGGTGAGCTGCTTTCTGAGCCGTTCTGAAACAACTAATGCCTCTTCCTAAAAAAAAAAACTTATTTCTGTCTATTTTATTTCAGATAGTATTTATAATTTTTGTATAATCTACTAGATGCTCAAACACTTGTGACACTAGGTCTTGGCACACACATTAGTAGAATTTTTGGATTTAATTATTTTTTTGGTTATTTTAATTTACCAGATCTTTTCACATTGTCTTGATTATTGCAAGTAAGAAGAGTTTAATTATTCAGTTAATTTTAAAAAAAAGGATTGAATATGTGTTTAAATTACTAGTTGGCTTGTCTAGCTGTAGTGTTGGGCGTCATCACGACCTATAGGTGAAATTGGGTCGTGGCAACATGGTATCAGAGCACTAGGTTCACATAGGTCTCACAAGTTATGAGCAGAACTAATAGAGTCATGCAGATCAGTACAGAGACTTCTGTACTTATCTTCGAGAGGCTATAGGGTGTTAGAATACTACCTTTCTTCATATTCCATCGTGCGATGGATGTAGTACTAAATATCTTTCTCTTATTCTCTCACAGATAGTGAGAACACGCTCTAACGAGGCTCCAGACCAGGGAAGAGCTACTCCCCCAGTTGTTAGAGGCCGAGGGAGGGCTCCAGCCCGTGGTAGGGGACGAGGACGTCCCAGGACTGTTCCAGTTAGGCCGCCAGTGGGTCCAGCAGAGGATCCCATCATTGAGGAATAGGGCAAGGTGCCTGTGGCAGAGCCAGCTCCGGTGAATTTCACATCTGCACCGGGATTCCAGGATGTCATGGGTCGTATGCTGCGGTTCATGGATACTATGACTCAGGCCGGTTTATTTTCGGTAGACCCAGCCATATCTCAGGCGAGTGGGGTGAGCACAGACCCCCACCGCACAGGCTTATAGGCAGGCAACTGCTGTATATCAGACCCGTGGGTGGAGCCCAGCCAGTGGCAGCAGCTACACCTAAGCCCAGGTCAGTTGCAGCTGCTGATCCGTAGAAACTATTGGACATATGGACTAGACTACATCCTTCTGTCTTTGGGGATGAGCGACATGAGGATCCCCAGGACTTCATTGATCGGTGCAGGGACAGACTGCACACCATGAGGATATTGGAGTCTCATGGGGTAGACTTTGCTACTTTTCAGCTAGAGGGCAGGGCCCATAGATGGTGGAAGTCTTATCTTCTTAGCAGACCAGCAGATTCTCCTCCCACGACTTGGGACAGGTTCACCCGTATTTTCTTGGACAGGTATATTCCGCCCTCCCAGAGGGAAGAGTTGCGGTTTCAGTTTGAGCAGCTCCAGTAGGGTCAGATGTTAGTGACCGATTACGAGGCGAGGTTCTCTGAGTTATCTCGCCATGCACATATGATACTCCCTACTGAGGCTGAGAGAGTGCGGAGGTTTGTTACTGGTTTACATACTGGCATTCAGGCCACTATGGCTCGAGAGGTTGAGATGGGTACTTCTTATGAGCTAGTCGTGGAGATAGCCCGGAGGATTGAGGGTGTGCGTCAGTGTAGCTGAGAGCAGGTTATGAGAGATAAGTAGTTTAAATATTCTGGAGAGTTCAGAGGTGATCCGTTTGGAGGCAGAGGTCAGTTTGTGAGAGGGCAGTCCAGCAGACCCCCATATCCAGCACCACCGCCTCCTCGGGGTGCTCCAGTGTGACCTTATTTAAGTGCTATACCAGAGAGTTCTTATCGCCCACCAGCTATTCAGGGTTCTTCCAGTGGGTATTCAGGTCACCAGGGCCAGATTCTTAGTCAGGAACCCATTGCACCGAAGAGTTGTTACGAGTGCGGGTATTCTGCCCCAGGCTTCGAGGTAGACCAGTGCAGCAGGGTCAGCAGCCTATGATTACCACACCAGTTGCTCCACTAGTCGTCTGACCACCAAGAGGTGGAGGACGTAGGGGCCGTCCTAGAGGTGGAGGTCAGCCAGGCAGAGGCCAGCCAATTGGTGCCCCAACTCGGTTCTATGCTTTTCCGGCCAGACTAGATGCAGAGGCCTCAGATGCCGTGATTACAGGTATTATTTCTGTTTGCGGAAAATATGCCTCCGTATTATTTGATCCAGGATCTACATATTACTATGTGTCATCTCTATTTGCTCAATTTCTGGGTGCTTCTCGTGAGTCCTTGAGTACTCCTGTTTATGTGTCCACTCCTGTGGGCGATTCTGTTGTTGTGAATCGGATCTACCAGTCCTATATTATTACATTCTTTGGTTATGAAACTAGAGCGGATCTTCTACTGCTTGAGATGACCGACTTTGAAATCATCCTGGGCATGGACTGGTTATCTCCATATCATGCTATTCTAGATTGTCATGCCAAGACTGTTACCTTGGCTATTCCAACATTTCCTAGGCTGGAGTGGAAGGGTTCGTCTGTTAGTGCATTTAATCGGGTTATTTCTTTTATGAAGGCTCAATACATGGTTGAGAAAGGTTGTTTATCTTATCTAGCCTATGTTCGGGATACTACTGCAGAGACTCAGACTATTGATTCAGTGCCTGTAGTTCGGGAGTTCTCCGATGTATTTCCTTCAGATCTTCCAGGCATGCCACCAGATCGTGATGTTGATTTATGTATTGACTTGGCTCCAGATACCCAACCTATATCTATCCCACCGTATCGCATGGCTCCGAAAGAATTGAAAGAATAGCTTGAGGAGTTACTAGCCAAAGGGTTCGTCAGACCGAGCGTATCACCTTGGGGTGCACTGGTATTATTTGTGAAGAAGAAGGATGGAACGATGCGAATGTGTATTGATTATCGTCAATTGAACAAAGTCACTATTAAGAACAAGTACCCGTTGCCGCGTATTGATGATCTTTTTGACCAGTTGAAGGGTGCTAGGGTGTTCTCTAAGATCGACTTGAGGTTGAGGTACCATCAGTTGAAGATTCGGGAGTCGGATGTTTCGAAGACTGCTTTCCAGACTAGATATAGTCATTATGATTTTCAGAGAAAATAACGGGATAAGTGTTCTTAACTCAGTATTGGTTAAATTACCCAAATCCATCACTGTTTTTATCATTTAATTGGTGAATTAAGTTGGAAAAGTTTGAAAAACCCTCTTGGATAGATTTGAGGATTTGAGGACCGAATTGTTATCGGAATTTAGTAATTTTGGTATGGGTAGACTCGTGGTTGAGTGGGCGTTCATATTTTGTAACTTTCACCGGATTCTGAGACGTGGGCTCCACGGACGATTTTTGAGTTAATTTCGGATTTTTACTAAAAAATATAGTATTTTCTTATGAAATTGATTCCTATAATTTTTAGTGATTGTATCGAATTATTTTTGGCTAGATTCAAGCCATACGAAGTTGGATAATCGAGAAAAAGGCCTACTAGTAGATTAAATTGGAGCAAGTTGAGGTAAGTCTCTTGTCTAATCTTGTAAGGGGGAAATTACCTCATAGGTAATTAAATTAATAATTGTTACTAATTGTGGGGACTACGTACGCACGAGGTGACGAAAGTCCGTACGTAGCTACTATCTATGCTAAAGTCTGGGTAGTTAGGACTCAAAGCATGAATTATGTGCGTAAATTGTATCCTTTATTTATTTAAATTATTTGAACTATATTGTGAAATTTTAGGGAAAGTTAGTAACAGTTGGAAATCTCATATATACTTAATTTTCTGTTTAAATTAATTAATTATTAAAAGAAATTGTTCATCCTCTCTAATTAATCTTATAATAAATATACTCTCATTCCGGAGGTACATAAGAAAATGTCCTCCTTTCTTGTGGAGCGGGCCGAATGCCTCAGCAGTATAGATGCATCTATGGATCACGCCGCACGTCACTCGGCAGTGTACATGACACTCTAGATCAGGCAGTACGACCTCGACACAAATCGTGCCTAATAATAATAATAATTACACGATACCTTGATATTTTAATTGCAGCTTGTGAATTTAATTAATAGATTGGAAATTGTTGCATTTGAAGGAATTAATTATTTCTAATGGTTAAATAAGATTATTGTTAGCTCTATGAGTCATGTTGATTTAAATAATTCCATATTTTATTTCAATTATTATTATTGACCCTTAGTGAGTGTCAAAGTCGACCTCTCGTCTCTACCTCTTCGAGATTAGGCTTGATACTTACTGGGTACACGTTGTTTACGTACTCATGCTACACTTGCTATACTTTTTGTGTATGACCTGAGACAGGTGCTATCGTTGGACCTATCGGTGCCCACCCGCGTTATCCAGAGGCTTAGTGGTGAGCTGCTTTTTGAGCCGTTCTGCAGCAACCAATGCCTCTTCCTAAAAAAAAGACTTATTTCTGTCTACTTTATTTCAGATAGTATTTATAATTTTTGTATAATCTACTAGATGCTCAAACACTTGTGACACCAGGTCTTGGCACACACATTAGTAGAATTTTTGGATTTAATTATTGTTTTGGTTATTTTAATTTACCAGATCTTTTCACATTGTCTTGATTATTGCAAGTAAGAAGAGTTTAATTATTCGGTTAATTTTAAAAAAAAGGATTGAATATGTGTTTAAATTACTAGTTGGCTTGCCTAGCTGTAGTGTTGGGCGACATCATGACCTATAAGTGAAATTGGGTCGTGGCATAAACAATTTGTATGCATTGTTCGAGGCGGCACACTTGGTATTTCGACACGAGTATTGTGAGTAGTAATCTTACCGCAATTTTTGTTTTCATAACTTGCATGATTTACACATGATTTTTAATATAAATATATTACCGATTATTTTGAGTTGCATGTGGGACAAGTCTTTTACTCGATATGATACCGAAATAGTTATTTGAGATGATTACCGTTGTTTTAATATTCTTATTGTCACTAGATATGTTTTACCGTTACTTGAATTTACGGTTATCGAAATAAAATTACATGATTTGATAAGGACCGAAATGCCCAATATTATTTTAAAATATTTTCGTATGAGTATATACGGATTACAGAGACAAGTATAAATGAGAGTAGACTTTGAAGGATCCCGTAGCTAACGATGGGTTTGTTAGACCTGGTGCACCTTGTAATTACCGATTACCGTTACAACCATCGCTAGTGGAAAGGTAGAACTAGCATACCGTTACTGATTTTCCTCGAGTAGGGACTACCGTTATATTTGATTTCTTGCGAAGAAGTCCACAGTTATACCGATTACATGATCCGTTCATTGAAACCTCCCAAACATGAATATTGATATTACACTGTGTTTATCGAGCTTATTAGCAAGTTTTCAATTGAATTATATTACATGAAACACGTGATGAGACTGATTATTGTTTATTATTCTGAAAGGGCATTCTTATGATATTTTCTGTTAAATATACTAGCATGTTTTTTGACTTGTCCCTATTAAAAACGGTTGTGGTTAAGTATTATTACTCACTAAGCTAGCGATTCACTCCCCACTATTATTTTTACAGAGGCAGCAGTAAATGCATGCGAGGACTCCGTTAATTAGAGTACATGAGTTGACAGTTCCTGGTGAACCCCGCATTTATTCGCATGGGCAAAGATTGTTATTTATTTGTTATAGTCTCTTTCTTGAAACTCTTAGAGTCTCTCCATAGTTATTTTTATGGGTGTCATGAGTATTCTTTCGTTATTTTAGACTTATGATGGTATTGCACTTTCTTATCTAATTTGGAGATATATTAGTATTTCTGGCTGTTAGTGGGTGGATTATTACTGGTTGAGACTTATTTTGGTTAATTGATAAAGTTATTGTTGTTTGGATTGATATTAGGATGTTTGGTTATTGATTTTGGGAAAGGAAAGTGTTTGGAAAGTCCAGAATCAGGGAAAACTCTGTCCAATTTTCTGTAAAATACCGATGAGGCTTACTTGGGGGCACTTGCTCCTAGGTGCCGATCATAATTCTATACACTATTTCAATCTCACTCTAACGTATCTTCCACTCCCCCCACGTTTCTCTCTCCACAAACTTCAGTATCCCTCCATTAACGCCTATTTTCACTCTTCTTCAAAAATTAGTTTATATTTTTTCACTCTTCTTCAAAAATTCCTTTCCATTTTTATAGATTCAAGCTCTAAATACTCTATCACACACCTCCATTAACGTCTGTTGCTTGCTTAACTTTCAATGAAGAAGAAAACGCTTTCGAAGATCGGCCCTAATTCCAGTAAGAGAGCAGCAATTCTACCATTGATAGCCATTAAAAAGCTTTGAAGCTTTGAATTCGAATTTGAGTTTTCAAAAACCATTATTTGTTTGGATTGGGTGTTGTTGCAAACAATTGAGAATATTGTTTGGAGTTTATATCTCATTTTTGAGGGTGTTTTGGTAAAAATTAGACTTGATTTTGGCTGAATTTCAGATTGAAACTCGAAGAAGAAGAAGAAGAATAAGACATGGCATACATTATACTTACGAAATTGTAGTAAAGTTGTAGTAAAATTGCAGAAAAATTATATTCTGTTGTTTATATATATATTTTTATTTAAATATTATATGAAAGTTGAACAATATTGTATAAAAATTGTATTTAAGTTGTATGATATTGTAGTTGTATATAACTTGGTAGAAATAACATATGAAAGTTGTAGATAAGTTGTATAATATATAATTAGTTGTATGAAATTTGTTTTTACTATGTATAAATTAGATACAAAATATACAAAAGACATATTGTATAAAAATTATATTTTAGTTGTATGATATTGTAGTTATATTTAACTGTGCAAAAATAATGTATGAAAGTTATAGATAAGTTGTAGATAAGTTGTGCTTTTACATTGTGCTTTTAAGCTCTTTGCCTAAACGTGTTAAAAATGTTTAAAACATTACTGAGTTTCATGAAATACCTTGCAACTTAATTCAGATCAACTTCTCATAAAAGGTAAACTTACCTATCTTCAGCATTACATGCCAGAAGGATTCCATCTTATTTTGCAGGAAAAAATATAACCATTGTTGAGTATGATTTGTAGAATAATGCCCTCCAGATATATTCTATCCAACTAGGGCTGTCCTATAAATTATTACTCCTACCTAAAGAAAGTGAAAAACATAGGATATAATTTTTTGGAAATGGGTGCCCTTCTGATTTTGTATTTTGAATAGTAACTTCAACAAGTTCTTAATTGGATAATAATTAAATAGACTTGATGGACAGGGAATAGAGTCTGATTCCCTTTTAAGGATTTAAATTAGAATTTTGGTTTTATCTTGAATCCTGATAAAAAGAACTTGTAAAAAGTTATCCCCAGATATTAACCTAATCTTCCTGTTAATTATAGAGGAATTCTTACTAAATTCCAACGTAAAGCTGAAGGGTTAAAAAGAAGAAGAAGAAAAAGGATCAGAAGAAATAACACAAAATTATAAGTACTATTAAGACATGGTTACGTGATCAACCAGATGAAAGAGTTGTCCACTGACTTGATCACTAAATTGTTACAAGGGTGGAAGATTTGGAGAGAAAAGGGGAAAGAGGAGAGAAAAAAAGGAAAAAGGTATAACTAAATCTCTTGATTGAAGACACTAATAATGGATTGGGAGCCTTTTAAGGTGGAATGTATATATTTTGTAAACAAAACTTATTTACAGAGGCGGACCTACATGGTCATTAGAGGGGTCACCGGAACCCGTTAGCTTCGGCAAAAATAGTATATATATATATAGATTTTATGTGTACTGTATATCTAGATAGGACCCCTTAAATAATTTACTTGGGCCCTCTAAAAAACAAAAGCTGGAAGGCAGCAGTGGTTGAGCTGTTTGTTTAAGCATCCTTCTAACTTTCCTTACCATTTGGTCTAGTGTTCGAGACCTAATTCAAGCAAAATTAGCATTTTTTTCTTTCTTCTTTTGTTTTCTTTTACATTTTTGGATTCGATGATAGTTTCTGTCCTTTTAACCTTGTAGGTTTCGAAACCTTGGCCTCTAACGCAAAATTGAAGGCTTCATTACAGACCTAGTAAATCAGTTTTGTCAAAATATTTTATAACAAAACACTGATAACAATGTTTATTTTTGCATATTAGACCATTGGCTCAAGAAAAAAAATTAAAGAAGCAAAATTAAAGAAGCAGTGCCGAGCGACACCGCTTCTATCAACATTGCTTCCTATAGCACCTATTTTGCAAAGTAATCTTTCACTCTTTGCTTAGTGCTTTTTCTTTCTTTAAAAATTTCGGATTGTTTATATATTGCGGATAAGTTGTCATACTTATTAGTTTCTTAAAGAACTGCACACAAAATTTTATCGTTAATTATTGGCATATTAAAGGTTGGTGGTGCCTCCGTCGCGCTCAAATCCTGGGTCCGCCTCTGCTTATTTAGGTCGAGTAATTAACTAAACGTGGACATTTTTGGTAATAAAGTTTCATATAATATATAGGAAGGTAAAAATCCCTAAAATGGGTCATGACATTAACATCGCATTTGCCACACACGAAGAAATAGTATCTTCGATCTCCCTTACACATCTCACTTGCATTCTATAATTTACTTAGAAAAATTTATGGATCTATATATTTTGAACTTAAGCAAAAGTTACTTTGCTCAAGGTTACATCGCATCAAAATACAAAATACGAAACAACAGAAATTAAAAGAGAGGACTAAGAATTCAAGCATTTTATGTAGCTATCAAATCAGAAATGTCAGCTATGTAACAAGTAAGAATTCTTAAAGTTATACTAACCCTCTTACCAATGCCAGTTCCTTAAAATAACATTATGATATCTAACTTTCCTTCAAGAAATTTATATGCACTGTTGTTGGTGGTCGAAGCTGGAGCAACTTCCTAGCTATATCCAATGCTTCTTCAGCTTCAAGTTCTAAGTGCTCCATGATGCTCATTGTCACAAGTGATGGCGAACTAAAGAGAAGGAACCGAATAAACTCAATCTCAGGATCGAAACCTGTGACTTTCGTTAACTTGACCAGATGAAGTTTGCTAAGGGGAAAAGTTGTGCAGTCCATGAGTTTTAGATAACCTGAGACTTGCTCTTCTTTAGTGTCACTGTAGAAGCCTACATGAATATAGAGCAAAAAAACCAAATAAGTGCTTAGTCGTTTCGATAACAAAAAGGGGCAGTCTAGTGTACTAAACTCCCGCTATGCGCGGGGTCCGGGAAAGGGCCGGACCACAAGGGTCTATTGTACGCAGCCTTACCCTGTATTTCTGCAAGAGTCTGTTTCCACAGCTCGAAGGTAATATGACAGCAACTTTACCAGTTACGCTATAACAAATTATCATAAATTAGATGGAGTGTTACAACTTACCTCAATATAAAGTTCTTGCAAATTCGGAGCACTTCTAATCAAACAGATAACAGCAGATATCTGATCAAAGTCCATAAAGTTTACAGCTTTGAGTTCGATAAGCTTTAGAGAGTCTAGCGACGTTGATAGCATTTGCAGAACTTGAGTTTCAGCTAGGAACTGAAAGAACGATATGTGAAGACACATTTCAATCAGATTAGGAATGATTGTGAAGGTAAAGATAAACTTGATTTTAGCAGTTGTTTGCAAGGTGAACCCCGAAAAAAACTAATTTTTCAAGATATAAGAAGCCCTTGAACTCTGGTGGAGGCAAGAAATCAAAATTACGGAGCTTCAAATACGTCAAGTCCAGATAAGAAAAGAAATAAGGAGGTAACTTATGACGTACAAAATTCTTCTTGTATTCTAAGGTTAATTTCTTGATATTCTTCGTAGATAAATATAGCATCCATTTGTTCACCCAAGTGTACTGAACTTAGGAATGCATACTTTAAATCTTTCTATTCGGCCAGGATGAAGCATAAGAAAATTGGTGACAATTTCGTTCAATTGATAGTTGAAAAATATCCGAGTTTTCTTCTTCTTGGCGAAGTCAACAAGTTCTTTGCAGAATTGGTCATCAAACACTAATTGCGGAATGGTTAAGTAGTTTAATCTCCACTTCTTTGAAAGAACACTCGTTCTTATAGCATCACGTATAGGCATTTTTCCAAGAATGCAATCTATTACATTCCTTGGCAAGTCACTGATTATATCCTCATCATCAATTGATTCTTGACGTTTGTGTGGTTGATTTCTTTTGATACGTTTTGGAGGCATATTTTCCTAAGAATGAAAATCAAACACATCAATGCAATCAATTCCACTTTTTCCTTTGGAGTAAAAAAAATACAATACATCCCATTGAAACACCATGATCAACATAATCACTACATTCGTTCTCACGCTCTTACTGTCTCAAATAGGAAAAACAAATCAACATACAACAATAACAATAACTATGTCTCAGTCTCAAACATGTTGGGCATGACGATATGAATCCCCATTCCTCTCATTTAGCTCAATTCATCATAGTCATTTCCAAAATAATATAAAAGTACGAGTAATAAAAAAATCAGGTATTCAGAAACAAAGTAGCAAGATATCTATTCATCCTAAAACAATCAAATATAATGAAAAGCCCAATGACCCTCTGAAGTAAATATAAAGCATGGTTTTAATTCCTATAGTATTGCTTAAGCTATATTGAACAGAAAATTTCGGGGGGGACTGTGTTGTAAATTCGGAGAAACTAAATTTTAATGTCGGATATTCTCATCAAAATCAAAAGACACCAACACAGAAACAGAAGGCAGAAAAGTCAAGAAATCAAACGTCTCTATTCCGATATTTTTTGGTTGTTACAAGAAAGTGCTATTATGGAAAATATATATTATAACATAAAAATTAGTTTCATAGAAAACTTAAGTGCTGTTATAGATTATATATGTTAGACAGATATATAAAAAGAAGTCTTAAGTGCATAGCAGAATAGAAAAAAGAAGAAGCAAAAAACCTGGAATTAACCATAAAAACTGATTACAAACTATTGAAAAAACTTACAATTTGATTCCCGTTAGTGAATAAGGAACTTGATGAAGAAGTAAGAAGCGGCAGAGAAATTATGAAGTTGAAGGCGGTCAATTTTATATGTAATTTATCCGACAAATAATTTTTGGGCTTGGATCAATGTTCTTCTCCCACTCAAATTGGGGCAAAATTGGCAAATTGCTTATTTAAACTGGACAAACTAACCCAAATAACAGTCCACCTAATACGTTAAACTAAAAAGTCCTAATACCTAAAATACACGGAGTACCTTATTTTTTCAAAATAAAACCGCCTTGTCTCATGATCTTTAAAACCTAGAATTTCCGTCACCTCTTCAATCTCACAATATTTTGCAGATTTGCCTTGCCATTTATTTGGGGTAAGAAAATTCTCTCTTCTTTTGCATATTGTTGTATAAAGCTACAATGAGTATTTGCTGATTGAATTCATGATAAAAATTCTAAGAGTCATCCTTTAATTTGTGTTGGAAATTATATATTGTATTTAATTCTTTTTGTTAATTTTTTTTCTCAAAAGCCCCAAAAAAGTTAGGAAGATATGTCTCCAACATGTATTAAAAGAGGCAGAAGCCGAGAAGATATAATCAGCAACTTGCCAACTGATGTAATATACTGCATTCTAGGGAAAATGCCTATACGTGATGCTATAAGAACGAGTGTTCTATCAAAGAAGTGGAGATTTTGTCACTTATACATTCCGGAGTTAGTTTTTGATGAAGAATTCTGCAAAGAACTAAAAAGCATTGCAAGAAAGAAATCATGTGTATATCAATTTGATGAATACCGTGAATATATGTATCAATTTGATAAAATTGTCACCAAGTCTCTTATGCTTCATCTTGATCGAATAGAGAGATTTAAAGTTTGTATTCCTGATTTCAAGTCAGGTTGGAGGGTTCTTGATGTGAACAAATGGATATTATACTTGTTTTCGAAGAACATCAAGAAACTAACCTTAAAGCACAAGAGCGGACATATTGAACATCTTAGGTTACCTCCTTATTTCTTTTCTTGTCTGGACTTGACGTACTTGAAGCTCCAAAATTTTGTCCTTTCTCCACCACCGGAGTTTAAAGGCTTCCCTAATCTCGAACAACTGATACTTATTGAGGTTGATCTTCCAAACATCTGTTTTGAAAGTATTCTTTTCGGCTGTCCTGTTCTTGAAAGGCTAGACTTGCACTGGTGCTCTGGTATTCATCATTTTAATATCAGCGGTTCTAATCTCAAGACGTTGCGTGTTAAGGATGATGATGAGTTTGAATCTATCTGCTTAGTAGACGCTCCAAACTTGACTGAAGTTTCAGTTAGTCTAAGAGGGGAATTTCTGAAAGGCAATCCTATCTCTGATTTGATTATGTTTATGGAAAGGTTATCTAAAGTCAGAATACTTCATCTTAATGGCAAGTTTCTGCAGGTTAGTGCTACTGAAATTACATATAGACGTCTCTATTATATATCGCGTTGCTAAAATAAAGTTAAAGAATGTTAAACCCGAAGAGTTAAAGGTAACTTGTATTAATTAAGATTGATGAAGCCAAAGAGTTCTAGGCCCATGTTTATATGGCAATTTATAAAAAATACCAATTTGTTAGGATCGGGTTACCGGGTAGTGCAGAATTTATCCAAACAATGTTATAATGACAATAACAAAGACAATGCAAGTTGATAATAACGGCAATTAAAGAAGATAAAGAAGACACAAATTTAACGTGGTTCGATCAAGGTGACCTACGTCCATAAGCGGAGAGGAGCAATTTTACTATACCAATAAGAGTACAAAAGAGAGTACAAAATTAGAGTAAATACTCTAATTAATCCCAAATACCCCAAGAGAATAACCTCACAAGATCACTCCAAAGAAAGGGTTCACACAAGTGTTTCCCAACACTCACTCTCTTACAAAATACTCTATAATGAAATAAAGGAGGAGAAAGAAAGACAAGAGTGAAAAGCTCTTGAATTGGTGTGTTTGCAAATGAGGAGAAACTCCTCTATTTATAGCAAGAAATCCTTGGCCTAATAATGGATATTATGTCATGGCAAATGTCATTATCCACAAATTTGTTATAATGGATATTATGTCATGGTAAATATCATAAAAATTTGGCCATATTACAAATCTCCACCTTGGCCTAATTTCGGCTTATAGTAAATTTGCTCCACCTTCTCCGCAAAAACCCCAATGGGCAAAATCATTCTTCATAAATGTCAATCAAGTTCAGGCAAAGCTTGAACTTGGATACTGGAAGAGGTTTTGTGAACATGTCAGCAGGATTGTCTTTAGTGTTGATCTTCTGAACAGAGACTTTTCTTTCAGCAATGGTTTCTCGGATGAAATGATACTTTATATCAATGTGCTTCGTCCTCTCATGATACATTTGATCTTTAGTCAAGTGAATGTCACTTTGACTATCACAGAAAATGGTAATACCACCTTGGTATAAACTGAGTTCCGCAAATAGACCCTTCAACCATAAAGCTTCTTTAATCGCCTCGGTCACTGCGATATATTCTGCTTCGATAGTAGATAAAGCTACTACATGTTGTAATGTAGCTTTCCAACTAATAGCGCAACCCCCGACACAAAATACATAGCCTGTCAGTGATCTTCTTTTGTCAAGATCACCTGCATAATCTGAGTCTACAAAATCAACCAAAGTGTTAGTATTTCTCCCAAACTCCAAACATGTGTTTGAAGTACCTCGCAAGTATCTGAGAATCCATTTCACAGCATGCCAATGTGCTTTACCAGGGCAAGTCATATACCGGCTTACCACGCTCACTACTTGTGAAATGTCTGGATGTGTATAAACCATTGCATACATAATATTGTCGACTGCACTGGAATACGGAACCTGTGCCATGTACCTCTCTTCTTCCTCTGACTGCGGGGACTGAGCAGCTGATAACTTAAAATGAGCAGCAAGAGGGGTACTAACTGGTTTAGCATCTTTCATGCCAAACCTTTCCAAGACTTTCTCCAAGTACTTCTTCTCGGTCAGAAATAGCCTGTTGGCTTTTCGATCTCTTTTGATCTCCATGCCAAGGATTTTCTTAGCTGCTCTCAAATCTTTCATCTCAAATTCACTTTTCAACTGACTTTTCAAATTGTGAATTTCTGTTAAATCCTTAGCAGCAATGAGCATGTCATCAATATATAATAATAAGTACACAAATGAACCATCATTTAACTTCCGGAAGTAAATACAACTATCATACATGCTCCTCGAATAACCATGACCCAACATAAAGGAATCAAACCTTTTATACCATTGCCTTGGAGACTGCTTTAATCCGTACAGGGATTTCTTCAACAAGCAAACATGATCTTCTTTTCCTTCAATTTCAAATCCTTCGGGTTGATGCATGTATATTTGTTCCTCAAGTTCGCCATGTAAGAAAGTTGTCTTAACATCATGTTGTTATAATTCCAAATCATACATGGCAACGAAGGCAAACAAGACACGAATAGAGCTATGTTTAACAACAGGTGAGAAAATATCATTAAAATCAACTCTTTGTACCTGACTATAGTCCTTTGTAACTAATCGTGCCTTATACCTCGCATCTTCAACCCTTGGAATGCCATCCTTTTTCTTGAAGACCCATTTGCAACCAATAATTCTTTTTCCTGATGGCAGCTTCACAAGAGACCAAGTACCATTCTTGTGGAGAGACTCAATTTCTTCATTCATTGCAATCAGCCACTTGGCTGAGTCAGCACCAGAAACTACTTTTGAATATTTTGATGGTTCTCCAATTTCTTCAGTTTCCTGTGCAACTGAAAAAGCAAATGCAACATAATATCCAAACCTTAATGGTTGTTTACCTTCTCTTCTTCGTCTATGTTTGGCTATAGTATACTCCTCTTCTTCTGATTCAACTTCAGGAGTCTCAACTTCAGGAATTTCAGCTTCTGTCTCAACTTCAGGAGTTTCAACTGTATTTTGCTCCAAAGTTGATGAGCTTGGCTCAGAAGGAATGCCAATCTCAATCTCCACCTGGTTCTGTGTACTCTTTCCTTTATCTGTATTACAAGAACTAGAAGACTCTTTTCTAGAATGTAACATAGAGGATTCATCAAATGTTATATCTCTGCTAATTATAAATTTTGGTGCCGTGGGATCAGGATACCATAGTCGGTATCCTTTCACCCCAGATGCATACCCAAGGAAAATGCACTTTTTAGCCATTGGCTCTAATTTTCCATCATTTACATGCATGTATGCAGGGCAACCAAATATCTTTAAATCAGAATAATTAGCAGGAGTACCTGACCACATTTCCTCTGGAGTCTTAAAGTTCAAAGATGCAGAAGGAGCTCGGTTGACAATATAACAAGCTGTAGAGATAGCTTCTGCCCAAAAGGCGTTTGTCAACCCAGCATTTGAAATCATGCAACGAGCCCTTTCCAAAAGAGTTCTATTCATCCTTTCTGCCACACCATTTTGCTGAGGTGTCATTCTCACAGTACGATGTCGAGCAATTCCTTCATTCTTGCAAAATTCGTTGAATTCATCATTACAAAATTCCAAGCCATTATCTGTTCTAAGCCGCTTAACCTGTTTTCCTGTTTGCTTCTCAATCAAAACTTTCCATTGTTTGAAATTTAAGAAAACATCACTTTTATTTTTCAGGAAATAAACCCAAACTTTCCTTGAATAATCATCAATGAAAGTTAACATATACCTGTCACCACCTTTTGATGGGGTACGTGAAGGACTCCAAAGATCTGAAAGAATGTAATCCAAAGGACCTTTTGTTCTATGAATCGCTGGAGATTTGAAGTTGACTCTTTTCTGCTTCCCGAACACACAATGTTCACAAAACTCCATATTTCCGGTACTTTGGCCACATAAGAGACCTCTTTTCCTGAGGATGGAAATACCTTTTTCACTCATATGCCCCAATCGCATATGCCACAATTTGGTGATGTCAGAATCTGATTTATCTGATATTGAAACTGCAGCAGCACCTGTAACAGTAAATCCCAAAAGAGTATACAACGTACCAGATCTGCGTGCTTTCATGATCACAAGAGCACTATTGGAAATTTTCAGAACTCCACCTTCACCTGTGTACTTGCACCCAAGAGATTCTAGAGTGCCCAAAGAGATGAGATTTTTCTTCAAGTTAGGAACATATCTAACATCGGTGAGAGTTCTCACCATACCATCGTGCATTTTGATTCGGACTGTACCTTTTCCAATAACTTTGCAGGCAGCATTGTTGCCCATCAAGACAACTCCACCTCCAATAGATTCATATGTGGTAAATAAATTCCGACTGGGACACATATGATAAGAACAACCCGAATCTAAAATTCACTCATTGTTAGATTTGAAACTATTATTAGTTGCTAAAAAAATAGTTGCCTCAGTCTCATCAGCAGCTACACTTGCTTCGGCAGTGTCAATATTTTTGTGCTCATTTTTCTTTTCTGTATGCTTTTCTTTGTTTTTCAATTTAAGGCATTCAGAAATAATATGACCTTTCTTATGACAATATTTGCACATGACATTTATGTATCTGGATTTTGACCTTGATTTAGGTTTCTCACTACTTGAATCTTTCTTATTGGATCTACCTCTTATGAATAAGCCTTCCCCTTGGTTCCCACTAATTTTCCCAGTAATATCTCTATCTATTTGTTCTTTTGATTTCAAAATAGATTTGATATCTTTATAAGAGATATTATCCTTTCCATAAAGCATAGTATCTCTTATATGTTTAAACGACTGGGGTAAGGAAACAAGCAATAACACAGCTTGATCCTCATCTTTGATTTCAGTATCTATGTTACTTAAATCCATAAGAAGAGAATCAAAAGTATCAAGATGAGTAAGTATAGAGGTACCTTTAGCCATACGAAAAGTGTAGAGTTTTTGCTTTAGGTAAAGTCTGTTTTCTACTGTTCTTTTCATATATAGGGTTTTAAGCTTTTCCCATATGCCTTTGGCTGAGCTTTCTGTTGCAACTTCAAGCAAAATCTCATTTGAAAGATTTAAAATAATACTTGCTTTTGCCTTTTTGTCTATGACGGCAAACTCCTCG
This sequence comes from Nicotiana tabacum, assembly GCF_000715075.1. NCBI lineage: Eukaryota > Viridiplantae > Streptophyta > Magnoliopsida > Solanales > Solanaceae > Nicotiana > Nicotiana tabacum. Next base: position 15,121,257 of record NC_134103.1, read on the forward strand.
TCCGTCATTTTATCCGGCATCTTTTCTTTTTCTTGCAATGCCAAATCTAAGCCATCCTGAATTAGGATAGCTTCCATCTTTAATTGCCACATTCTAAAGTTTGTACTTCGGTCAAATTTCTCAACATAAGACTTGTTAGAGTCATTTTGGCAGGTTAGATCTGGCTCTGATACCAATTTGTTAGGATCGGAAACCCGGGTAGTGCGAAATTTAGCCAAACAACAGTATAATGACAATAACAAAGACAATGGAAGGTGATAATAACGGCAATTAAAGAATATAAAGAAGACACAAATTTAACGTGGTTCGGTCGAGGTGACCTACGTCCACAAGCGGAGAGGAGCAATTTCACTATACCAACAAGAGTACAAAAGAGAGAACAAAATTAGAGTAAATACTCTATTTAATCCCAAATATCCCAAGAGAATAACCTCACAAGATCACTCCAAAGAAAGGGTTCACACAAGTGTTTCCCAACACTCACTCTCTTACAAAATACTCTATAATGAAATAAAGGAGGAGAAAGAAAGACAAGAGTGAAAAGCTCTTGAATTGATGTGTTTGCAAATGAGGAGAAACTCTCTATTTATAGCAAGAAATCATTGGCCTAATAATGGATATTATGTCATGGCAAATGTCATGATCCACAAATTTGTTATAATGGATATTATGTCATGGCAAATGTCATGAAAATTTGGCCATATTACACATGTTTATTTGAGTCTTCGAAAAGGAACCTTGGAGTAACGGTCAAGTTGTCTCCGTGTGACCTATAGGTTACAAGTTCGAGCTGTGGAATCAGCTACCGATGCTTACATCAGGGTAGACTGCCTACATCACACCCCCTTAGGGTGCAGCCCTTCCCTGTATTCTGTATGAACGCGGGATGCTTGTGCATCGGGATGTCCTTTTTGCCCTATTTGAGTCTTAATATGCTCTCTAGTATCTCCGCAATTATGACATTGACTAGGCAAATGTTGCTTTGTTACTGCATCATAATATTTATTCATAGAACATGTTTATTTTTGGCTCTGAGTCATCCTGATTTTTGGCATTTCGTTCCTAGTTCTTGGCTGATGGAGCAGATGAAATACCAACGAGGCTTCCCTTTGATCTTAATTGTGTCAAACGTCTTTACCTATCTCATGTTAATCTCGATGAATCACATGAGGTCTCGTGCGCTCTTTGCTTGATAAGAAGCTCCCCATATTTACAGTATATGGAAATTCAGGTAAGCGTTTCACTCTTTTCCTTTTCTTTATTATTTAGTGGCTTTCTTATACGTTAGATCCTTAATAAGATCTGAGATATGGTTATTTTGTTCATCTTTTTAGGTGGATAATTCTGATGATGATGACGATGATGAAGAATTTCATGTCCTAGATGAAGTGAAAAATTTCTCAGATGTGACATTTAATCACCTCAGGGAAGTTAAACTAGTGAACATTACAGGGACAAGGCCTCAAATGAAACTTATCGAGCTTCTATTAGCCAAGTCTCCGGCGCTAGAGAGATTTCTAATTGAGCCTAGGCCAGGAAATGAATCTCTTGATATAGTAGTTGAAATACTCGCTGAGCTAACAAAATTTCAGCGTGCATCACCTAAAGCACAAGTTGTCTATGATTATGATAAGAATCGATGGTACAGTCGTTAATCAGATCATGATCTTTGGGTATGTTTTGGATGTTAAAGTGAATAGATAGAAACAAATGTCGACGCAATACGTAATATAAGGCTGGGGTTTGCCTCAAAGTGGCTGTTTTGGCTACTCTGTCATTTACAATGCTAAGTGTTTTCACATTTCATGAATGGTCTAGCTATGAGATGAGACTTTGGTTGTTCAGTTATGTTTTGGTTTGCAGTGTGTTAATTTACAGATTTCTTTCTTTGCAGTTTTCTGGTTTGACATAGTGTTTCTATTTGTGGTCTAACTATGAAAAAATATATATATTGTCACCATATGTAATTCATATTTGGCTAGTTTTATTTGTGGTGAAGAAGCTTAAAGTGCTATGTTGATTTCTGATGAAAACTCATTATTATATCGATTAATGTATATAGTATATACTAATATGTCTTTATATTTTGAAAATTTCTAACAATAAATATTTACAGCTTGTTTGGATGGTTGTCACATATTGTATTGTATCGTGTTGTTACTTTAAATATAATATTTGTTTTGATTGTTACTTAAATTTTATTGTATCATATCGTTAAATACATCGTTATGTAACGACGAAAAATGCCACTTTATGTAACAACCAATTTGGTGTGGTCGCATCGTTACCTTGTCTTTTTCTCTCACCTTGCCCTTTATTATCATTAAATAATCTTTTACTCTACATTTTTATATAATAATTCTACCCCGTACCATAATTTTTCTTTGTAATACTGCAAATTTATTTTTCATATTGCTAGTACGTGATATCATGAAACAACGGCGAACGATATTACTTATCCAAATATTGTATTCATCAAAAGATACAGTACAATACAATATAATACAATACGATATATTATGAACTATATGTAACAACCATCTAAATAAGCTGAAGAGGTTTAACACTTGCGCTATTTATAATGTGGGGTGAAGAACTGAGTAAAAAATACAAGAAAAAGAAAGTAACAAGAAAGGCATTAACAATTGGAGTTGTGTTTGAATATGAATATAATTTTGGGTTATTTTTGAATTTTTGTGAGTGATCTGAAGTGAAGATTTTGAAAAATAATCTTTTTGGAGTTTTTAAAATTTTTGAAAAATTCTGAAATTCACTTTCAAGTGAAAATTGAAAATTTCATGGACAAACACAAATTTGGAAAAAAGTGATTTTCTTTTTTATGATTCTAGACTACAATATTTCCTATTTAAACTACTTATCAAATAGTTGTTATTACCCTAAACTATAATATTCTCTATTCAAAACCTCTATAATGCGTGTATTACACTTTCCGTACACGTGTTAATTTATAGTTTAACCTATTTGAAACTCACTTAACAAAGAAATAAAAAGAAATATTCCGAGAGGAAAAGAAAAAAGAAAAACTTTAAAGCCATATCAGTTAGGACTTAGGACTATGGACTAAGGGTGTCAAATGGGCCGGTTCAAGCCCGGGATCGGTCCGAGACCTCGGGCCAAACGGGTTAACGGGTCAGGATTGTTTGGCCCGATTTTAGTGGGCCTGAGCCGGTCTCGTGGGCCGGTCTTATGCTTTGGACCAGCCAGGCCCAGATCATTTAGCCCGTCAGGGACCAGCCCGGGAGGGGACCGGTCCCTTAGCGGGCCAAACGGGCCCAACGGCTATATTTTTTTTAATTTATATTTTTAAAATATAGCCGTTGGCTATTTATAAAATAGTCATTTAACCCCTCCAACTTTGTTTTAACCCCAAACTTTTTATAATTATATTTTTCCCTATTTTCAACTATAAATACCCCTTCATTCTTTCATTTTTCTTACAAAATTATCAAACCTATCACAATCTCTCTCTAATTTCCTTCTATAATTGCTACTATTGCTTACTTTATTGTTACTAAGTGTATATATATATATATATATATATATATATATATATATATATATATATATATATATATATATATATATATATATATATATATACTATACTATACTATATGTACATCTTATATAGCTTATATACTATACACTTAGTATATATATACTTTTTAGTAGTAACATGAAATGACCAAAGTATGGTACTTTTTAGCTAGTATAAATATGGAATGATAGAAGATCAAGTTTTAGCTCAACTCAGTTTTAGTTGAAACTGTAATCTGAGTTGAGCTAAAACTTGATCTTCTATCATTCCATATTTATACCAGCTAAGAATTACCATACTTTGGTCCTTTCATGTTACTACTAAAAAGTACTTTAATAGTACTATCGATATATAGTATATATATCAATATAAGATGTATATATACTAAATGAGATGTATATATAGTATAGTATAGTATATATACTAATTGTATAATATATACTAAGTGCATAGTATATAAGCTATATAGAATGTACGTATAGTATAGTATATATATAAGCTATATTCGATATTAAATATTGAATATTAAAATTTAGGATGTTAAATAAAATTTAGGTCACAATTTTATAATAAAATTTACGAAGCATATTTTAGATTTTTTTTTAACATCTTTTTGTCTCTAATATCTATTTAATTTATTTTTTTTTAAATCCGTTGGGCCCACTTAGCATATTTAGCCCGCGGGCCGGTACCGTTTAGCCCAGGACCAAACGGTCCCGGTCCCGGGCCGGTCCCTACAAAAAGACCGTTTAGCCCGGGACCGTTTGGACCGTTTAATTTGGGACCGGCTCGGGACCGGGATCGTTTGGACTGGCTCACTTGACCCGTTTAAGCCCGGGACCGGCCCACTTGCCACCCTTACTTAGGACTATAAATACAGGGATTTTGGTACCTTCGAACTAAAGAGAACTGAAATCTTCCGCCAACCGTCTGGTAAAGCTTTTTCAACTTTATTCCTTCGATTCTTTTTTTTTTCTTTTTTTATTCCTTTTATCTATATGTTTCCGCACTTCCCGAGTATGACTCGAACCCCTGAACGTGAATTGTGGGCGAAAGTGCTTTTACCAACTGACTCACTTGTCTATTCCTTCGATTCTATTCTTTTGTAATGTGTTCTTGTCCTTAATTAATTTAACCATAGTTCCTTGTGATCATAACAATTGATCTTAACTCTGTCAAAAGTCTTTGCCTAGGTGGTTTTTATTTTGACGAATCGGATATGGTCTCCTGCGCTCTTTGCTTGATAAGAAGCTTCCCATATTTACAATATTTTGAAATCGAGGTTCTTACTCAATTGCCTCTTTCCTTTCTCTTTCTTGTTTTCGTACTTCTTATCCTCAATAAGTTTAGAGAGTTGGGGCTTTGATAATCTTTCTTTGGTTCAAGATGTATATATATATATATATATATTATGCTATTATATATGATACAATTGTCTATGATTGTTATGATGACTAGTCTGTGTCATTAATGAATTTGTTATTATAATGGTAAGGGATTTTACATTTAACGCCTGTTCTTGACTAATCTATGCAATGAGAACTACAACATGAATTATTATGTGATTGTTTACCTCGTAGTTAATTCAAAAATTTGCTCTGTGTTAATCCTCAACTTGGTCACATTACCTATGGCAAACCTGAAGCCTTTTCTCAAGAATTTTATGTCTATAAGGTGGAACGACAGAGATTTGATACTATTAACTGTCCCTTAGCTAGTAGCAGTGATATGAAATCTTCCCTTTACTATTATTCAGTATGGTATTTAATATTTTGTTTACTTCATCTTCATTTATCTGATGCAGTTTTTTCTGTTTTTCATGGCATTATGTATATTTGGTTCCACTGGACTGATTTTAATAGATTTATTTATTATGTCTTCAAGGTCATATCGTTTTATTTTACTTTTATCAAATAAAGTAAGAGTGATTAAGTATTTACTTTGTCAACAAATAAGTGAATCAATATTAATTTTTGTAGGTCACGCGTTCGAGCCGAAAAAACAATCATTAATCTGTCTATATCATACCCCTTATGATATGGCCCATCCTCTGTGTAAATACCTTGTGCTCTAGGCTGCCCTTTAATATTTCTTTATAAGCAAATGGATCTGCATCAATTTATAATGAATGTCCAGATTCCATTCTTACCCTACTTTATTTGCACTCTCTGTTTCAAGTTTTAATTCCAGCTTTGAATTTTTAAATTAATTCTATGGGAATGAACTTGGGAAGTTCAAGAAAAAGTCCTTTGACTTACCCAAGAAAAATGCCTATTGGCTTCTTCTAATATCCATTAATTTCTCTACTTCTATTTAGATCAACTATTTATGGATCCTCACTTGATGTTCAATCAAGTAAATTGTAAAATATTTCAGAGAAGAAGTATGAGTCGATGCAATGTAGCTAGTAATGTGAGGAAATCTACCATTATTAGTGACTTACCAACTAACATACTACACAGAATACTTGAGCTGCTAGAACTAGCATCTTATCGAAGCAATGGAGAAAGTTATGGTCTACACAGCCACACCTTGTGTTTGATTGCCACTTTTTTCAGTATGTATCTAATAAGGACGCTTCTGCTGCAAGTATAATTCATAAAATTCTCATGCAACATGTAGGATCAGACGAAAACGATCTTATTCTGCCAATGCTTGAGACTTTGGAGTTAAGATTTTGTGTTGATGTTGATTCTGTTGATGTAGCTTCTCCGAATCTTGTGAACTTGTCTATCATTAACAGCTATATTGTCATAGACTTTGATAGGTTATATGTATTCCTGTTATGTTTTAATGATCTAACAAACTTAATGATAAGAACCAGATGGTAACACATCCTCAAGTACTTAAGAATGACAAGTCTCAGTTCGGGGACGTGGACGTGGTTCAACTCTTCAGAGTCAAAGGAACAACAGAGGGAACAAATGACCACCAGTTCCCTTGGTAACTGTACAAGTCAACTTCCCACAGCTGTAAAGTTGTTGCCTCCACACGCAACAGTGCAAGAGCAGTGCAACAGTCAACTTTACGGGGAATGCCCTTTACCTAACTTGCTTGCATCATTCAAGTGATGTCACAAATTAGTTATTAACATCAAGCAAAGGTAAAACAAAACACTTGCACAATCAAGAATTCATCAAGCATTCTCTCAAGTCTGTGTCAATCTTGCAAGTGATTCTCAAGGGCATCAAGAACAAAGAACAACATAACGAAGAACTAGTTTCCTGTATTGAGTCATTACATGTCCTTAGTTGTGTTGCACCTTTGTTAAAACACTTTACTTGTAATTCCTACTTAGCTTAGTTAGAAGCATTGTGTAGGAAATCTTTGTAAAATCATAAGCTTTGTGTTTGTGTCTTGGCTAGTGTTAGTCGAGTTGTAAGTCTTTGTAATAAAGTTATTAAAAAGTGACTTGTGATAGAGCTGTTACAAGTTAGTGAGGGATTAAGAGGTTAATTCCTAAGTTATAATAGGTTGTAATTTAAAGTTTACTCAGTAGTGAAGTTGAAATCCTACAAGGGTAGGTCGCGATTTTTAATCCCGTGAGCTGGGAGTTTTCCACGTAAATTTCCATTGTGTCATTTACTTATTGTTGTGTGTGTGCGTTCTGTGGGAACTTATAGAGAACCTGATTCTCTACATAGTTTGGTGGATCCTTAGTTTCTATCAATTGGTATCAGAGCAGGTTCTTTCTATCAGTCTAATACCTAGAAAGGATCCCCATGGTTGCTCCACCAAACTTTCAAGAAGGTCAATCTACCTACAGACCACCAAGGTTCAACGGCCAATACTATGGATGGTGGAAGACAAGAATGCATAATTTCATCATGGCTGAAGATTTTGAGCTTTGGGACGTTATATGCGACGGACCCTTCTTCCCTACGAAGACCATTGGTGACCCAGCAGTAACAGTTCCCAAAACAAGAAAAGACTTTAATGATGTTGATCGCAAGGCCATAGAGAAGAACTTCCGAGCAAAAATAATTCTCGTCTGTGGTATTGGACCAGATGAATACAATAGGATATCATCATGTCAATCTGCTAAGGAGATCTGGGAAGCTCTCCAAATAGCTCATGAAGGGACAACTCAAGTCAAGCAGTCGAAGATTGACATGCTTACCACAGGGTACGAGCTCTTCAGGATGAAGGACGACGAGTCCATCCAGGACATGCACACTCGCTTCACCTCCATCATCAACGAGCTCCATTCTCTTTGAGAAATTATTCTAAGGAACAAACTAGTCAGAAAAACACTTAGTGTATTACCCAATTCCTGGGAAAGCAAAGTAAATGCTATCACGGAGGCAAAAGGATCTACAGAAGTTGACCATCGATATGCTCGTTGGAAATATGAAGACGTATGAAATGAACAAGAAGAAGGATAAAGAGAGAAGAGAGCCCAAGAGGGAGAAGAACCTGGTCCTCAAGATAGACAACAATGAATCAAGTAGTGAGGATGCTGATATGGCTTACTTGACAAAGAGATTTTAGAAAAATGGTCCACATAAATGGAGGTATTCCAAAGTGGGGTAGCTCCAGCAAGCCAAGAGGCTATGACTTATGTCATAAGTGTGGGAAGGCAAGGAACTTCATCAAAGATTGTCCTCTCCTCAAGCAAGATCAATACAAACACAACTCAGACAAAGCAGCTAAGAGGAACCAGGTTCCTGACAAACGATTCAAAAGAAAAGATGTTGCCGACAACGTTGTGAAACAAGCTCTTGCTGCATGGGGAGACTCCTCCAGTGAATTTGGCGAAGATGATGACAAGGGTGACAACTCCATGATGGCAGTTTAAAGTGAAGCAACTGAATATGACTCTATCTTTGCCCTGATGGCACAATCTGATGATGATGAAGATGATGACGATGAGGTGAACTTTCTAGATGTTCAAAGAAATCTGAAGTAAGAAATCTGAAGTCTTACTCTCCAAAAAAACGTATGTCCTTGGAAAATATTTTAATTGATGCTTACCATAATCTTATAAATGATAAAAATGCCTTAACTATGGAACTAGGAGAAGTAGAACATTAGAGATGATCTAGTAGTTGTTGTGATGGACTTAAAAGAAACCATTGAGAGTTTGAAAAAGGAAAAAAATGCCCTAACTGAAATAATTACAAACATAGAACATGAGATAGATGACCTAATGGTTATTGTGATTGATATAAAAGAGACTATCGAGAGTCTCAAAAAGGAGAAATAAGCCTTGACCGAAAAAGTAGCTAACATAGAGCATGGGAGAGATGACCTATTAGTGATAGTAGTAAGCCTAAAGGAAATAATTGATGAGCAAAAATGAGAAGGCAGTCAAGGGAGTACTCGAAAGGGAAAGGAAGTTACAAATAAGGAACATCTTAGGATTGAAGATGAGTTAAAATCAGTGAAATCTAGTCTGTGTGCTGAGCTTGAGAAAAACAAGCAACTTAAGGAAGATCTAGATAGGGTTAAGAGCGATCTAGAAAAATCACTTAAGTGGACCTGGTCCTCTGACGCCATCACTGCCTTGTACAAAAACAATGGGGAAACAAGCAAGGGATAGGGTTCCAAAGGGAAAAGACTCCTTACAACCCTCATAGCAAGTATGTTACTTACCTGATAATTGGCTTTGCACTCACTGTGGTAACACTGGGCACTTTAAGGAAACCTGTAAGGCCAGATTTCAGTCTCAACAGAAAAACAAAGTTTTTTGCAAAAAAGAGGGTAACTACTGCTAAAGAACGTGGTCCCTTATATAAAACTCGTGTGATGCCTGCTTGGACAAAAAATGTCCTGATTCATCCCTTTCCTCATTACAAGGGACCCAAACTTGTTTGGGTTCCTAAGTCTAACCCTTGATTTCCTTGTGCAGGGAGCAGTGAAAGGGAGCAACCAACAATGGTACATGGATAGTGGTTGCTCGAAGCACATGACTGGAAGCACAAATGATTTCCTTTCACTCAAAGCATCTATGTTGCTGACTTTGAATCTCTGCAAAATGGAGATCTCAGTTGTCTGAGTGATGTAGATGATGATGTTGAACTATGGCACCGAAGATTGGGTCATGCAAGCTTTATGTTGCTAAATAAGTTGGTCAAGAAGGACCTGGTTCGTGGCCTGCCCAACTCAAGCTTCAAGGATCACAAGGTGTGCGATGCATGTGTAAAAGGAAAGCAAGTCAGATCTTCTTTCAAGACCAAAAAGGAAGTCAGTACCTCAAGGACACTTGATCTCCTTCATATGGATCTATGTGGACCTATGAAAGTGCCAAATAGAGGAGGAAAGAAGTACATATTTGTTATTGTGGATGACTATTCCAGATTTACCTGGACTCTATTTCTCAGGTCCAAGGATGAAACATTTGAAGTATTTGTTGCATTTGTAAAAAGGATCCAAGTGAAGATGAGCCATAATGTAATAAGTATCAGGTCGGATCATGGCACAGAGTTTGACAATGCTAAATTCGATGAATTTTGTGCTGAAAATGGCATCACTCATAATTTTTCAGCTCCAAGAACATCTCAACAAAATGGTGTTGTGGAGAGGAAGAATAGGACTCTTGAAGATATGGCAAGAACAATATTGATTGACAGCGGCATTGCAAAAAGCTTCTGGACAAAAGCTATCAACACTGCATGCTACTTGGTAAACAGTGCATGATCAGGTCCTTTTTGAACAAAACTCCATATGAACTGCTGAATGGGAGGAAGCCCAAGCTGAAACATCTAAGGGCATTTGGCTGCAAGTGCTTTGTCCTCAACAATGGCAAGGAAGCACTTGGAAAGTTCAATGCCAAAAGTGATGAAGGAATCTTTCTGGGCTATTCGTCATAAAGTAAAGCTTACAAAGTATATAACAAACGAACTCAATGTGTTGAGGAAAGTATATATGTGATCTTTGATGAATCTCACCATTCATGTGGGAAGGATTCACATGATAAGATTGATCAAGAGGGAGAACAGTCAACTGTCCCTAGTGAAGTCATTGACATGGAAAGTGGAAAAGCTGACATGATGAGTCACGTCAAGGAATCAAATGATGATGGTGCAACTATTTTTCCAACTGATGGAGAGGAACCCGGTTCCTCAATCACAACAACTGAAGCTAAAAACAGAGTTGCCGATGCAGTTCAAGGGACCCCACATGTAGAAAGAGAATCACAATCAGAAATACCTAGACCATCCCATAATGAGGTTCAGATGTCTAACTGGAAACACAAAAGATCACATCCTCTTAAAAATGTGATCACTCCCCTTGATTCAGTAATTCAAACTAGATCAAATGTAAGAAACACGCTTGCCTTCTCAACCTCTTTCTCTCTAATTGAGCCCAAAAATATCAAAGAAGCATTGAAAGATGCTGACTGGATTACGGCTATGCAAGATGAGCTTCATCAATTTGAGAGGAACAATATATGGCACCTGGTTCCACGACCTGCAGACAGAACTGTTATAGGAACCGGGTGGGTATTCAGAAACAAACTTGATGAGTTTGGAAACGCAACTAGAAACAAGGTAAGGCTGGTGGTTCAAGGTTACAATCAGGACGAAGGGATTGACTATGATGAAACATTTACTCCAGTTGCTCGAATGGAGGAAATTAGAATCTTCATTTCCTTTGCGTCTCATATGGAATTCAAATTGTTACAAATGGATATCAAAAGTGTTTTTCTGAATGGCTTTCTAAAGGAAGAAGTCTTTGTCAAGCAACCTCCTAGATTTGAGAATCGTGAACATTCTGAACATGTTTTTAAACTTGATAAGGCACTATATGGGCTAAAGCAGGCTCCTCGTGCTTGGTATGAAAGGTTATCCAAATTTCTTCTAGAAAATGGCTTTAAAAGAGGAAACATTGACAATACCTTATTTCTGAAGAGAGAAGGGAGGAACCTGCTCATTGTACAAGTTTATGTTGATGACATCATATTCGGAGCAACTAATGATTCATTGTGTGAGGAATTTGCAAAACTCATGGGAAGTAAGTTTGAGATGAGTATGATGGGAGAATTAAATTTCTTCTTGGGACTGCAAGTTAAGCAAACTACTGAGGGGACAATGATAAGTCAGCAAAAGTACATCAAGGAGCTTCCGAAGAGATTTGATATGGAAGGATCAAAGATCATCGATACCCTCATTGCCACTGCTACTCGTTTGGACATAGATGGACCTGGTTCTCCTTGGAATGAAACTAAGTATAGAGGTATCATAGGATCAATTCTGTATCTCAGAGCAAGCAGACCAGATATTGTTTTCAGTGTGGGACTGTGTTCCAGGTTTCAGTCTAATCCCAAGGAATCTCATCTGAAGGCTGCCAAAAGAATCCTAAGGTATCTCAAAGGCACACAAGACCTGGTTCTCTACTATCCTTCAGGAGATAACTTTGACTTAATAGGGTATGCTGATGTTGACTATGCTGGTTATCTAGTGGATAGGAAAAACACTTCTAGTATGGCACATTTTCTAGGTTCATGTCTAATCTCATGGGGCACAAGAAAATAAAACTCAGTGGCCCTTTCAACTACTGAAGCTGAGTATGTGGCAGCTGCCTATTGTTGTGCTCAACTACTGTGGATCAAGCAGCAGCTCGAAGATTTCAGTGTGTTTTCTGATTGTGTGCCCTTACTATGTGACAACACTAGTGCTCTCAACATGGCAAAAAATCTAGTTCAGCATAAGAGAACAAAGCATATTGATGTGCGACATCACTTCCTGAGAGACAATGTTGAGAAATGGCTCATCTGCATGAAGTATTGCAACACAGAAGATCAAATTGTAGATATCTTCACCAAAGCACTGAGCAAAGAGCACTTTGAAAAGAATCATATGGCATTAAGGTTGATAAAATCAAGCTGAGGACCTGGTCCCTCGATGATTGGCTACGAAATAAATGTACACATAAAATAGCTAAATAGTGTTTTCTGGCACAGTCTAACTCACCTCTATACTGTTACAGATAGACGCACATGACTATTACAGAGAAAACAAGTAGCTAATGCATTGCACGTTGGTCAAAGGATGAGGCTTACATTTTCAAACTCTGTCAGGGAACCTAGTTCCTTTGATACAGGTTTGTAGTTCCTCTGTACTCTCATGCATAATTTTTTAAATGGCTGAAACAGTGCCACATCATTAAATTGTCACTTTCTTATTTTTGCTTCTTGAACCCAAGCGTCTCAACATTTATGAAGCAACCTGTGATGACCCAAAAGGTCATCTTATGTTTTAGAACTCGAATCTGTGCTCTTAAGCCTTAAAAATCTCATTTTCACCCTCCTCGATTTACGTGCGCAGTCTGGACATATTTTCGGAAAGCTTTTACGTTGAAAACTAATAAAAATAAGAGTTTTTACCTTAAAAGTTTATTTTAGTTAATTTCGGTTAATATTTTTGATAAATGGGCCTGGATCCGTGCTTTGACGTCCCAGTAGGTCCGTATCGAATTATGGGACCTAGCGTATGCCCGGAATCGAATTCGGAGGTCCCTAACTCAAGTTATGAAATTGTGATGAAAATTAAAAATCTGGAAATTATTTATTTTTAAGAATTGATTGATGTTTGGCATTGTTAGTACTGGGTCTGTATTTTAGTTTCGGAGCTTGGTACATGTTCATTATGATATTTAAGACTTGTCTGTGAAATTTGGTGAGAAACGGAGTTGATTTGACGTGATTCAGACGTCGAGTTGAGAAAATAGAAATTTTAAAGTGTTCTTGAGAATTTCATTTGATTTGGTGCTAAATTCGTAGTTTTAGGTGTTATTTTGGTGATTTGATCACGCGAGAAAGTTTGTATGATGTTTTTAGACTTGTGTGCATGTTTGGTTTGGAGCCCCGAGGGCTCGGGTGAGTTTCGGATAGGCCACAGGATGTTTTAGACTTTGAAAATCTAGTATTTTGATGCAACAGGTGTTCTGGCATGTCCTTCTTCGCGTTCGCGAAGGTCCTCTCGCGAACGCGAAGAGTAAACTGATGAGGCAGGGATTTCTTCTTCGCGAACGTGAAGGCTTGGTCGCGAACGCAAAACGATGGGGGCGTTACCCTTTGCGAACGCGACAAGCCCATCGCGAACGCGTAGTGTTAGGCATTGGGGAGGGGGAGTCAGCTGTTCCTTCATCGCGAACGCGAGCAATGCCTCGCGAACGCGAAGGCCGTGGGGGTTAAACATCGCGAACGCGAGGAATGCCTCGCGAACGCGAAGGCCAGGGGGGTTAAACATCGCGAACGCGAGCTGGGTCTCGCGAACGCGAAGGCTTGGCAGTCAGTCCTTTCACGAACGTTACAGTGCTCTCACAAACGCGATGATCACTGTCGCCCAACACTTAACAGAATCCAAAAAATGGGATTTTAGCCAAAAATCCATTTTTCTCAAAAACCAAACGGTGAGAGACGATTTTGCAAGAGCCATTTCTTCCCCAAATTGTTGGTAAGTGATTCTAAACCATTTTCTTTCAATTACCCATTACATTTCTTGAATTTTCAACCTAAAATCTAGAGTTTTCATGGTAGAATTAGGGGTTAGGGTAGAAACTAGGGATTTCAGAAATTTGGGGATTTAGACCTCAATTTGAGGTCGGATTCCAAAACCAATTGTATATTCAGGCTCGGAGATGAATGAGTAAATAGATTTTGGTCCGAACCTCGGGTTTTGACCAAGCGGGCCCGGGGTCCATTTTTTGACCTTTTGGAGAAAACTTTGGAAAATTTAATTTATGCAATATAATTGATTCTTTTAGCAATATTTGATATTATTTAGTCATTTTTAATATATACAAGTGGTTTGGAGGTGAATTCCAAAGAAAAAGCTGTGATTGAGAATTAAGTGGCCTTCGGAGCGAGGTAAGTGTTGTGTCTAACCCTGACTTGAGGGAATTAAGAACCTTAGATTACTTGCTAAGTGAAATTCATGTGAGCGGCGTATATGTGAGGTGACGAGTACTTATGCGCCGCCAATTTACCTATTTTCCATGTTTCTCTGTTTTTCTTATATTGTCTCATTCCTATGTCTAATTGCTACGTGTTATACTAGTGTTGTTCAATTTATCGTTCTTATCATGTTTACGGCCTCAACAGGCTGACCTCTCCACTGCACTCAAACTGAAGGGTAACTCTTTGATCTCAACTGGCGAACCTGCCGGGCTAAAATAGCCACTGACTCCTCCTCTTAAGTCAAATCCTTGTCCAACTGGACAGAGCTAAAATCTAACATATGGGACGGATCGCCGTGATACTTCCGAGCATGGACACATGGAATACCGGATGAACAACTGCTAAACTAGGTGGCAATGCGAGTCTGTAAGCCATCTCACCCACTCTCTCCAGAATCTCAAAGGGCCCGATGTACCTAGGGCTCAACTTGCCCTTCCTTCTGAATCTCATTACACCCTTCATGGGTGATACCCGAAGCAACACTCTCTCTCCAACCATAAATGCAACATCAAGAACTCTATGGTCGGTATAACTCTTCTTCCTGGACTGAGCTGTGCGAAGTCGATCCTGAATAATCTTGACCTTATCCAAGGCATCCTGTACTAAGTCTGTGCCCAACAACCGAGCCTCCCCCGGCTCGAACCACCCAACTGGCGATCGAAACCTCCTACCATATAATGCCTCATAGGGAGCCATCTAAATGTTCGACTGGTAGCTGTTATTGTAGGCGAATTCTGCAAGGGGCAAGAACCGATCCCATGATCCTCCGAAGTCTATAACACATGCGCGGAGCATATCCTCCAAAATCTGAATAGTGCGCTCAGACTGCCCGTCCGTCTGAGGATGAAATGCTTTGCTCAACTCAACCCCCGTACCCAACTTACATTGTACTGCCATCCAAAAGTGCGAGGTGAACTGTGTACCTCGATCAGAAATGATAGACACAGGCACACCGTGAAGACAGACGATCTCACGAATGTAAATCTCTGCGAACCGTTCCAAAGAATAGGTAACTACCATAGGAATGAAATGTGGTGACTTGGTCAGCCTGTCCACAATGACCCAAACTGCATCAAACTTCCTCTAAGTCCGTGGGAGTCCAAGAACAAAATCCATAGTGATACGCTCCCACTTCCACTCAGGAAACTCTATCTCCTGAACCAAACCACCTGGTCTCTGATGCTCGTACTTTACTTGCTGAAAATTTAGACACCGAGCTACATATGCAACTATATCTTTCTTCATCCTCCTCCACCAATAATGCTGCTGCAAGTCCTGATACATTTTGGCGGCGCCCGGATGAATAGAATACCGGGAATTGTAGGCCTCCTCAAGAATCAACTCACGAAGTCCATCCACATTAGACACCAATAATGCTGCCGATCCCTGATGCGCTCAAACAAAGAAGACCGAGCAACTATACAAGCTAGAACACGACTGGGCTCAGAAATATCCAACCTTACGAACTGGTTGGCCAAGGCCTGAACATCCAATGCAAGTGGTCTCTCACCAACTGGAATATATGCAAGGCTACCCATACTAGCTGACTTTCTACTCAAAGCATCGGCCACCACATTGGCCTTCCCGGGATGATACAATATGCTGATATCATAGTCTTTCAATAGCTCCAACCACCTCCTCTGACTCAAATTGAGTTCCTTCTGCTTGAACAAATACTGCAAGCTCTGATGATCCGTGAATACCTCACATGGCACGCTGTAAAGATAGTGCCTCCAAATCTTTAGCGCATGAACAATGGCTGCTAGCTCTAGATCATGAACATGGTAATTCTTCTTGTGAACTTTCAGCTGCCGCAAAGCATATGTAATAACCTTGCCACCCTGCATCAATACTGGTGCCGTAGTCAAAGTAGTCTTGAGCTTCTGAAAGCTCGCCTCACACTCGTCTGACCATTTGGACGGGGCACCCTTATGGGTTAACCTGGTTAACGAGGCTGCTATAGATGAAAACCCCTCCACAAATCGATGGTAATAGCCTGCCAATCCCAAGAAACTATGGATCTCTGTAGCTGATATGGGTCTAGGCCAGTTCTGAACTGCCTCAATCTTCCTAGGATCTACCTGAATACCCTCTGCTGATACAACGTGGCCCAAGAAAGCAACTGAACTCAATCAAAACTCGCATTTTGAGAACTTAGCATATAACTGGCTATCTCTCAGAGTCTGAAAAATGATCCGAAGGTGCTGCTCATGCTCCTCTCGGCTGTGGGAGTAGATCAAGATATCATCAATAAACACAATCACAAAGGAATCCAAGTAGGGCTTGAACACCCGGTTCATCAAATCCATAAATGCTGCTGGGACATTTGTCAACCCAAAGAACATCACCAGAAACTCATAATGCCCGTAACGAGTTCAAAAAGCTATCTTAGGGACATCAGATGCCCTAATCCTCAACTAATGGTAGCCAGATCTCAAATCAATCTTCGAAAATACCTTGGCACCCTAAAGTTGATCAAATAAATCATCAATCCTCGGCAATGGATACTTGTTCTTGATGGTGACTTTGTCCAACTGTCGATAATCTATACACATCCTCATTGATCCATCTATCTTCTTCACAAACAACACAGGTGCATGATAAGTAGGGATTTTAACATGTTATTTGCTCTCTTTTACCTGTGTTTAGGGCCAAAAATGCGTGAAGTTATTCCCGAAAACTAATGTAATATGCTTGCTTGTAGGGATTGTTCAAAATGAGCCAAAGGAGTCATAATCAACTCATAAGGAGTCAAAACTTGAACAAAAACCAAGACTGGGCCAAAAGATGTGAAACGCAAACGGCACAAATATTGTGCGACCGTGAAAGCTACAACGCGGTCGCAAGCACTATTTCGAGGTCCGCGAAAGGAAGATTCAGAGAGATGGATTTGTGGGCTAAAACATGAACGCGGACCGCGTCAATAAGGTGCGGTTTCGAAGGTCCCTGTGCGGCCGCAATTGGAATTATGCAGACCGCAGTTGCTGAAGTTCAGAGAGCTTACATTTTAAGAAAAAATAAGAAGTGTGGTACTTGTCAAAATTATCGGCCGCAGAAGTCTCCTATGCGATCGCGATGGAAATTATGCGGTCCGCGAAACCCAGATCCAAAAGTGAAGAACGCGGACCGCGATCAGAATTATGCGGCCGCTAAAGCAGTAGTGCGGCCGCGGTCAGAATTACACGGCCGCGTAACCCCCGTAGGGGTATTTTTTTTCGAAAATTTCAGCTTAGTATAAATAGAACGTTTTGTCATTTTTAGGTTATGTTGTGTATTTGTTGAGCACATGAGATGGCTGGAACTTCCCTTTTGGGAAAGTTTGTATTAGATTCACCTTATAACATTAGATTTTCATCTTTTAATCTAGTATTATGAATTTTATCTTCTTTTCATCTTTGATTTCTGCTATTGCTATGAGTAGCTAGACCCATAGCTAGGGTTGTGACCCAATCCTAGTGTGGGTATTAAATGGGTACTGAATTTTAGGGTTTGAATATTTATGGGTTAGTGATATTTAACCTAGTTCTTGCTAGAATTGTAGAATTAGTGGTTGCAAACACTGATTCATGCCTTTATGACTTATTCTCTTCTTGAGAAAGAGGGATTAAGTCTAGGAAAACTAGGCTAACAAGGAATTGGGGTGAACTCAAGAAATTGATAGCCCCAATTAAAGGGTTAAACCTAGAGATAGTAATACCCGACTTGAGCTAATATCACATGACTTACATGAATACCCATTTGGACTTGAGAAAGCCAAATTGGGAAAAATCACTAAAACTATCGAGAGATATAGAGTGAGTACTTGGGTGTGATAGCTATATTACAACCCCAAATTAATCAAGCTTGCCCTAGATTCTTGCTACCCGTTAGTTGTCCACCTAGGCGGAAGTCACTACCCTAGTCCTTTTAAACCCTTGAAAACCAATATCAAAAATATTATACTTAGCTTTAATCATTGCATACAATAGAATAGAATTAGAAGTAGAATCAAAACTAAAATGTGTGGAAGCGTAATTAGGAACAAAACACGCATCTAGACTTAAATATAAACCTAATTCCAAATCAATTAACTCCCTGTGGATTCGATCTCGACCTTGTTAGGTAAAACTGCATCGACCATCCTTGCTACTCAATAGTAGTGCAGGCTTGGACCCGATCAATTCTTGGCGCCGTTGTCGGGGAGTTAGACGGTCTTAACTATATATCTAACTATTTGTGTGTTTTGTTTTTCTTTCCTTCCGTTTTTCTAATTTTTGTGTGTCAATTGCTTTTAGGTACCAAATGGCTCTTAACGAGGTCCTCAGACATATTTCTCAGGGGGAAGAGGTAGATGAAAATAAAGTGGATGAGGTTCATCTTGAACCTCAAGTACAAAGAAGAGGCCGCCTGCCTTATGACAACGTTCCACCCCCCCCCCCCAACCTTCTCCAAGGGCAGCACACCGGGTGTTGCCCAATAAAGGCTACGCAAGTGCAATTGTCCCGCCCTGGATTCGGGCGGGCAATTTTCAAATAACCAATGTCATGCTTACTCTCTTGGAACAAAGGGGTTTTCTTCACCGGAGCTCCACATCAGAACGCATATAAGTATCTCAAAGGTTTTGTAGACACATGCTGGGGGAGCAAGCAGACGAATGTATCTGAGGATGCTTTGAGGTTAAGGCTTTTCCATTTCTCACTTAGAGGGAAGGCTTTATATTGGCTTGAGAGGCTACCCAACCATTCCATCTCCACTTGGGTTGAGTTGGCCGAGAAGTTCATAGCAAAGTTCTTTTCTCCGGGACATATGGCAACATTGAGAGATGAAATCCTTGCTTTTGAACAAGAGCCAAATGAACCGTTACATGAGATTTTGGAACGGTACCGGACAATGGTCAAAGAATGCCCCAACAATGATATGACTGAAGCAATGATCCATCAAACCTTTTATAGGGGTATCAACACAACTAACCAGTGTGTGGTGAATTAGCTCGCAGGGGGTAACTTCATGAAAACGCCATATTCAGAATCATGTGAAATATTAAATGAGATGGCGGACACCTCTTCAGCTTGGCAAAGTCGGGCCAACGTTCCTCAGGGTGACCCTAATGTTATCCACCTTCACAAGGAACTCCATGATCACGGACAAGCCATAGCAGAGTTGACAACTGCCATGAATCAGTTAGTCAAGGCACAACTTCAGCAGGTTCAAGGGCCAAAGCAAGTAAATACCATGGAAGGAGTGAATGTAATGGTTAACAAGAGGAGACAAAGAGGTCAACAAGTTCAACACAATCATGATCAATTTGAGCAAAGTGGTAGTGGGTACAACCAAGATGACTCTTATGACGATCAAAGTTAAGAGGTTCAATATGTGAACAATTACCAAGGTCAATGAAAGAATGCTCCAAATCAACAACAGTGGAGATCACAGGGTAACAATCAAAATTGGGGCAACCAAGGCCAAGGGAATTGGAATAGTGGCAACAACAACAATCCAAACAATTGGGGGAACAACAATCAAAATTGGGGGAATCAAGGAAATAACCAAGGTAGTATGGAAACAATAATAGTAATTGGGGAGGCAATGGAAACTAATGGGGTTAGAACAACAATAATCAAGGGAACCGGGGGTCGGGCTCTCAAAGGCCCCCGATGTATCAACAACCCAACAACCTGCCTCTATATCCATCACAAGGGCAAAGTTCTTCCAACAACGAGATGGGACGGATAAAAAGTATGTTCAAGCAAATGATGGAAAGAAATGCCGACTCCGATGCCCAAATAGCCTCCCACAACACTTCTATCCGCAACTTGGAATTCCAAATGGGTCAAATTTCTCAAGCCTTGAATACTCGCCTTAAGGAGGCACTACCAAGTGATACGATAGTAAACCCGAAGGGTGGAAACAATACGGTCCATGCTATGGCGGTGACTACAAAAAGTGGTAAAGGTGGAGTTGCTAGTACCTCCAATCCAAGAAAGATCGTGAATGATGCTGTGGTTGTGCAAGAAGAGGATGATCCAAGAAATGATGAGAATGTGAACGATGAAGTGAGGATAGACATTGATGAAAACATGGAGGAGACACAAGATGATGTGAACCTTTCTACGGAACATGTGATAGACATACCGGATCCGGTAGTACCCAAAGACAAGGCCCTTTGCCAAGGCATCCTCCACCATATCCTGAAAGGCTCTCCAAGAAAAACAACGAGAACCAATTCAAGAAATTCATTGATATGATGAAAAGTTTGTCCATAAATGCGCCTTTGGTTGAAGCTCTAGAACAAATGCCGGGATATGCCAAGTTCATGAAGGACTTGGTAACAAAGAAGAGGTCAATGAACTGTGAGACGATCAAAATGACACATCAAGTGAGTGCCATTGTGCATTCTATGGTTCCAAAGCTAGAAGATCCCGGTGCCTTTACAATTCCATGCACTATTGGTAGTGCCGATTTTGCCAAAGCCTTGTGTGATTTGGGAGCGAGCATTAATTTGATGCCATATTCTATGTTCAAGACATGGGGAATTGGAAAACCAAGACCTACTTCCATGAGGTTGCAAATGGCGGACCGAACAATGAAGAGGCCATTGGGGATAATTGATGATGTGCTAGTTCGGGTACAAGTTCATACTTCCCGCAGATTTTGTGATACTCGACTGTGAAGTTAACTATGAGGTGCTAATTATATTGGGAGACCTTTCCTAGCTACATAGAAAGCCTTAGTTGATGTGGAAGCTGGGGAGGTCACCTTCTGGGTGGGCGATGAAAAAGTTGTGTTCCACATGTGCAAGTCAATGAGGCAGCCTAATAGCAACGAAGTATGTTCGTTTGTGGATCTTGTGACTGAGGTGATTGTTGATGACACAAGTGTTATGATGAATGTAGAAGACCCTTTGGAAGATGTGTTGTTGAATCATGATGAGGATGAGAAGGAAGTCTTGGTAGAATGTGCAAATGCTTTGCAAGGAATGAGATCCTACACATATGGACCCCGAAAACTTTCCTTGGACCTTGCGAACCGGAAGACTCTACCAACAAAGCCCTCAATCGAAGAGCCACCCATATTGGAGTTGAAGCCCTTACCTTCACACCTCAGGTATGAGTTCTTAGGCCCTTGTTATACATTACCTGTTATTCTTTTTTTGTGTTTAACTAACGTGCAGGTAGATTCCACCCTTGCGGTGCTTCAAAGAAGGAAGAAGGAAATAGGTTGGACATTGGCGGATATTCGGGGTATAAGCCCCGCCTTTTACATGCACAAAATCATATTGAAGGAAGATGCCAAACCCTCCGTGAAATGTCAAAGGAGGTTAAACGAGGCCATGCAAGAGGTAGTCAAGAAAGAGATCATCAAGTGGCTAGATGCAGGGGTTGTGTACCCCATTTCTGATAGTTCATAGACTTCGCCGGTACAATGTGTCCCAAAGAAGGGGGCATAACTGTGATCACAAATGATAGAAATGAATTGATCCCTACAAGAACTGTCACCGGTTGGAGGGTATGCATGGATTATAGGAAGCTGAACAAAGTGACCCGAAAAGACCATTTTCCATTGCCATTTCTTGACCAAATATTGGATAGACTTGCCGGACGTGCTTATTATTGCTTTTTGGATGGGTATTTCGGATATAACCAGATTTTCATTGCACCTGAAGACCAAGAGAAAACCACCTTCACTTGTCCGTATGGCACATTTGCGTTCTCAAGGATGCCGTTTGGTTTGAGTAATGCACCGGCTACTTTTCAGCGGTGTATGATAGCAATATATACGGATATGGTGGAGGACTCCCTCGAGGTGTTCATGAATGATTTTAGTGTTGTGGGGGATTCCTTTGAAGAATGCTTGGATAATCTTGATAAAGTGTTGGCCCGATGTGAGGAGACCAACTTAGTGCTTAACTGGGAGAAGTGCCACTTTATGGACGAGGAGGGCATTGTCCTCGGCCATAAGATCTCCAAGAACGATATTGAAGTGGACAAAGCAAAAATTGAAGTGATATCAAAACTCCCTCCTCCGACGTCCGTCAAGGGAGTGAGGAGCTTTCTTGGTCACGTGGGGTTTTACCGTAGGTTCATCAAGGATTTCTCAAAAGTGGTGAACCCCTTATGCAAGTTGTTGGAAAAAGATGCCAAGTTTGTATTCAATGATGATTGCATGAAAGCTTTTGAGCTACTCAAGTATAGGTTGACTACCACTCCCATCATTACCGCACCCAATTGGAGCTTACCATTTGAGCTCATGTGCGATGCTAGTGACATTGCGGTAGGAATGGTATTGGGGCAAATAATCAACAAGATATTTCATCCGGTCTATTATGCAAGCAAAATAATGAACGACGCGCAAGTCAACTATACGGTGACTGAAAAAGAGCTATTAGCCATTGTCTTCGCCATGGAAAAGTTCCGCCCGTACCTCATGGGTACCAAAGTGATTGTGCACACCGATCACGCGATACTTCATTATTTGATGAGTAAAAAGGACTCTAAGGCTAGGTTGATGAGATGTGTTCTTCTACTACAAGAGTTGACCTTGAAATCATAGACCGAAAAGGGAGTGAGAATCAAGTGGCGGACCACTTGTCCCGCTTGTAAGAGGAGGGACGGCCCCATGATGACCTCGAGATTAATGATTCATTTCCAGATTATCAACTCCTCTCCGTGTTTGTGACTGGGATACCTTGGTTCGCCGATGTGGCTAACTTTCATATGACCAGCATTGTCCCGAATGAGCTCTCTTCAAACCAAAGGAAGAAGCTCAAACGGGACTGCTTGGATTATTATTGGGACGAGCCATATCTTTTCAAAATTTGCAATGATGGTGTTATCCGGAGATGTGTTCCGGAAGAAGAGCAATTGAGTATTCTTGAAGCTTGCCATTCCTCGCCCTATGGTGGTCACCATGGTGGGGCGAGAACTACTACAAAGGTCCTAAGCTGCAGATTCTATTGGCCTACCTTGTACATAGACACTAGCGAGCTCGTTAGGCATTGTGATGAGTGCAAAAGAGCTGGTGGAATTTCCAAGAAGAATGAAATTCCTCTAACCACCATCCTTGAGATTGATATTTCGACGTGTGGGGCATCGACTTTATGGGGCCATTTGTGAGTTCATGTGGGAACAATTATATTCTTGTTGTTGTGGATTATGTTTCCAAATGGGTTGAAGCTGTGGCTTTGCCCAACAATGAGGCATAGAGTGTGGTGGCTTTCTTAAATAAAAATATCTTCACAAGGTTCGGCACCCCAAGGGATATCATTAGTGATGAGGGTTCTCATTTTTGCAACAAAGCCTTTTATACTTTACTTTCCAAGTATGGTGTCAATCATAAGGTGTCAACCCCCTATCACCCCCAGGCAAGTGTACAGGTTGAAGTCTCCAATAGGGAGATCAAGAGCATTCTATCCAAGACTGTCAATGCAAACCAGACTGATTGGTCAAGGAAACTTGATGATGCTTTATGGGCCTATAGAACAGCTTACAAGACTCCAATTGGTATGTCTCCGTACCGGTTGGTATTTAGGAAAGCATGTCATCTTTCGGTTGAATTAGAGCACAAGGCTATGTGGGCGCTGAAGAAATTGAACCTTGAATGAGATGTAGCTGCCAATCTCCCGGTAGAGCAACTAAATGAACTTGATGAGTTTGATTCCATGCTTATTCTAGCTCGTCCTTGTATAAGGACAAGATGAAGTACTTACATGATAAGTATATCCGGAACAAAGAATCCAAGGAAGGTGACTTGGTTCTTCTATTCAACTCTCGGTTACATATATTTTCGGGAAAGCTTAAGTCGAAGTGGAGTGGTCCTTTCGAAGTGGTACATGTGACTCCTTTCGGTGCTATATATTTGAAAAACAAGAAGGGTGAGATCTTTAGAGTCAATGGGTACTGAGTGAAGCACTACCTTGGCAAGATTGATGATAGCCACGTTGCGGCATTGATCCATTTCAAATGATGATGGTAACATGCGTCGTGCCACGATGTTAAATCAGGCGCTTCTTGGGAGGAAACCCATGTGTTTTTCTTTCTTTTGATTTTATTCGTAGATTAGACATTGTTTTGGACTAACTTGTTGTGAAGTGTATGTAGGAATTGGTTGTACAGTGTAGGTAATTGGCAAGAAAACAATGTGGCTAAGTGGTGAACTTTCACGGACCGCGCTCAAAATTTCGCGGACTGCATGAGTACTTCGCGGCCGTACAATTCTACGTGCGGTCGCGTAGCTGAAATGGGCAAAATGCTAACTCTCTAAGGCTGGCCTGTCAAAATTCCTTCAGAGTTCGTGGTCCGCGTTCAAATTTTCTTGTGCGGCCATGGCTAGTTTTTCGTGGACCGCGCCCGTGCATCTGAGGCAGACCTACAGAAAGGTAAAGAGTGCAGACCGCGACAAAAGTTCGCGGCCGCACTCAGGTAAGGCGGTGGGGTCACTGGGTTCTGAGTATAAATAGTAGTTCTTAAAACATTTCACACTTTACGAACCCTAACCTCTCAAATTCACCCAAAGCACTGTGCGTCCTTACTTGGTTCAAACTCAACCTATTCTCATTAATTGTCGATTTCCTACTGCATTTTACAACTGGTATGCTCATTTCAATAATTTGATTTTATTTTTTTCTTTTCTTTTCTCTCTGTTGTAATTTTTCTTTTTAAATAGGATTAGAATCTTGCCAAAATGTCAAATTAATGTTTAATGTTTGATTAACAACATATGGTATTGTTTGTATGCATAATGGGGGTTGGGGTTAGTAACTTTGCATGTTTAATTACTACAATTATTGGGTAATTAGTGAAAACCTTAGTTTTAGATGTTCATCAGCGCCGATTTATGTTGAATTTTGCGGCCGTGGTCATTCTTCCGCGGTCCGCGATAGGGTATGCGGCCGCATCCAAAATTTATGCGGTCCGCGATACCCTAGCTTCAAAGCACTGATGGTTGTTTAGAATTCGCGTCCGTGATCATTTTTATGCGGTCCACGATTGGTCTTTCGCGACCGCACCCAATCTTTCGCGGTCCGCGCATTTGAACTTCAGAGACTCTATCATTTGCCTTCGCGGCCGCGTTTATTTTTATGGGGTCCGTGATTGGTCTTTCGCGATCGCACTCATTTGTGTGCGGTCCGCGGTTGATCAAATTCAGAGAACTAGTAGTCTGATCCTGGCCTCTTCGCGGCCGCGTTCACTTTTACACGGTCCGCATTGGGCAGCTCGCGGCCGCACTCATTTTTGTGCGGTCCGCGATGCCCTGTTCTGAGAAGCATTGTTTTTCATTTCATTTGTACTACTTTAACACATGATTAAACCCCAATTCTAACTGTCTTTCACTACTTGTGTGTTGCAGAAAATGGTGTGTTCTCGTGGGGGAAGAGACATTTTAAAAGGGAGGGCAGAATCCTCCCGAGGCCGGGGTAAAGGAAAGAAAACCTTACCTTTAGCAGCTCAAAGGGTAGTAGGCAAAAAGGCTACCCTCGTTAGACCTCCTGCCGACTCCTCGGACACAAGTGAATACCTCCCATCCCGGGAGACGTCTGAGGGAGATTCTGTACAACCACAACCGGGGGCATAATCACAACAACTCCCTGGTAGATTCCATTTAGTCGATGAGCCTACCTCCCCCTCTAGTTCTTCTGAGGGCTCAGAGGGAGGTAGTCAGGCATCCGAACCATCTTCCCCACCTACTACAACACCTGCCTCAACAGCTGCCCCAATAAATGTTGATGATGATGACGAGGTCCCGGATGACGGGAGATGGGGTGACACAATTATGGGAGGTCTGGCTAGATCAAAGAAGCCGGAGGTGTGGGCTGATAGGTTTGTAAATAAGAAGGCGTATGGCAAATTTCGGGAAAGGTGGCCCCAAAGGCCGCTCACTCTTGAGCGACAATTCATAACAAAAGACCTAAGCCAGCACAATCCAAATGTCCTACGGCAATTTACGGAGAGAAAATGATGGAAATGGTTCACCTTCCAGTTGAAAGATGCCAATGAATACCTCGTCAAGGAATTTTATGCCAATGTTGCCCATATCAAAAAAGGTACAAAGGTGACGAAGGTCCGGAACTTGAAAATCAGATTTGATGGAAACGCACTGAACAGTTATGCAGGGTTTGAGGAGGTCGAAGCAGTGGAATTCCTGGAGAAGCTAGCCTTGGGTGATGCAGTTCGCCCATGGCTAGCTGAGATACTTGCTATTCCGGGGACAACACCTGCATGGCTCACAGTTGGAGTTCAAATTGTCAAGCCACCCTTAACTTTGAAACAAAAGGGTGGGCGACATTCGTGTGCATCCGTCTTGACCCGTGCCAGCATGAGAATGTCCTTCCACTCTCCCGGGCAGTATTGGTAGCTTCCATCATGGCAGACTATCTTGTTAATGTAGGAAACTTGATGTCCTACAACATCTCCAATGCAGTTCAAAAAGAAGAAAGATCATATCCGTACCCCAACTTCCTTACAGAGTATTTCCACGACCAAGGGGTAGAGCCGAGACATTTTGATGTGGAGGTGAAGGATAAAAAGCCTTTCTCATGGTACCACCTCCAGGGAGCGGACAACCTAAGTTCAAGGGTAAAGCCACTACCCCCACTGGCCAGTCTAAAGAGCCAGGGGTAGTGGCCACCGGGTCAGTTGCCGAGCCCTCCACAGCAGCCGGTACTTCTGCCGGAGCAGCTGCCATGCCTCCTCCTTCCTCCGGGCCATCCATCACAGTGCCATTATCTGTGCCTTCATCTTCCACCTACCCTCAGACTACACTGTGGGTTTCACAGACACTATCCAGCCTCAACAACTGGATGCAGGCAGCTCCCCAAAGCTGACTATCCCATCCAATGTAGTAGCAATACAGTCTTCAGCCCCATTAGAGCTTCAGGTACCTCCGTTATTGGAGGAGTCTTTGAAGAAGATTCTGAACAACTAGAATAAGATTCTGGACAACCAGAATAAGATTCTGGACGACCAAAAGAAGATCTGGGAGACTCTTGATACACATGGGAGGATTATCAAGGATTTGGGGAAGCAGGTGAAGAAAATGCGGAAAACTCAGGCATCTTAAGATTCGGTGGAGAAGTTGAGCAAAGAGGTTTAGAAGATTTCTTCTACCGGTAATATTCCACTGGACATTCTCATGGGGGAGACAACCCCAGCAACACCTACACCAGTGCATGAGGCATCAGATGCAGCAGTTGGCCAGTCTGAGGAGCCGGCTGCCACTACACATATTGCTGAGGAGATGATCCAGATGCTCAGGCATCCCGTGGTCCCCCAGTCAGAGGATGTGGAGATCCAGTTAGAGGACACGGAGGGAGCTGATGATCCTATGCAGTCTGAGGACCTCACTCATGTTCCTGACCCGATGCAGACAGAGACCACATAGGGAGTTCTCTTGACTCTCTAACCTTTCCTTGATCTTATTTTGATATCAACATTGAGGACAATGCTATTTTTTATTTGGGGGGGGGGGTCATTTTGATTTGATTTGTGATGACATTTGGTATGTAATAACTATGACACTATTTTTCTTTATCTTTATTTACCGTTATTTTCACTTTTGGTATGTATATAATTTTACCATTCGATGTATATATTCATTTCCATTATGTATATATTCGTTTACTCCATTTTGTACATATTCAGTTTACTTTCCGTAGTTTACTTCATAACTTCTTTCGTTATTTTTCCTTAATAGCTTAGCTTCTTATTTCCTCTAGTAGCTTCTTTTTAAGTTTTTAGCTTCTTTTTACATTTTGTGTGAACAATAAGCCTTTGATTTTCTTAATGCTACGGTTCTTTCCAAATGTGGGTGTTGTATGAATCGGGTGGCTCTTCCCAATGATGGATGGCGTGACAACCTTCTTAAGGGATCGAGTCCGTTTTCTTTTTGTTTTGGTGTATATAGTAGTAGTAATGAATAAAAGTGTCTCAAGCAGGCTTCACTTGGTACTGACAGATTTACCTTCAACCTCATGGTTAGAGACAAGGTGATTGGCAAAGATTAGCTCTAGTTGTGACCTTTAGACTCTTGCGTTGACTAAAACAATCATTGAGTGGTTTCCTTGAGCCATTTGTGATTTCCAATCTTAGCTAGGGTTGTTGTGGGCCCTCAACTCTATTCTGTTCAACAATCCAGCAACTTGAGAGGTGAGGCATTGAATTGCAAGTCCAAGTCCCGTGCCAATAAGTCTAGAACTTGCCCTGAATGTTTGTCTAGGCGAAATTCTAAGTGTAGCTCGACTTGAGAAATGATTGTAGGCTCTCCTCGGTCCAATTTGAACTTTGAAAGCTTCCGTAACCTACCAATATGATATCCCTAGTCAACTCCTTTGAGCCTAAGCCTTTTTTCATTCAATAGCCACATTACAAGCCTTTATCCGTTCTATAATGACCCTCTCTTGGCACCCAATCTTTCCTTAGCATTCATGATGAACAATTGGCAAAAGCATAAGTTTGGGAGAGAGAAGAGGAATTTGAAAGTGATAAAAGGTTCAAAGAAGAAAAAAGAATTGTTGAAAAGGAAAGGCAAAGAAAATGAAGAAAAGCCAAAAAATAAATACGTCAAAAAGAAAGTGAAGGTTGAAGGGATTCAAAGAACGCAATGATGAAAGGCATGGAATGATGAGAAAAGGAGAAAAATGATTGTCATGAGTAAGAAAGAGTGACGGTATGTCTCTCTAGTTCCCCTAAGAAAGAAGAAAATGACTCAAAGAGACAAGAAAGTATGAGCCGAAATGAGAAAATGGAGTGCTTAAGGAAAGATGAAACCATCATAGTTCGATAAAGGCCTACCTTGAAAACCAACATAAAAAATATTGTACTTAGCTTTAATCATTGTATACAATAGAATAGAATTAGAAGTAGAATCAAAACCAAAATGCATGGAAGCGTAAATAGGAACAAAAAATAGGAACAAAAAACGCATCTAGACTTAGATATAAACCTAATTCCAAATCAATTAACTTCCTGTGGATTCGATCCCGACCTTGTTGGGTAAAACTGCATCGAACATCCTCGCTACTCAATAGTAGTGCAGGCTTGGACCCGATCAGTGCACCCCAGGGCGAGACACTAGGTCTAATGAAGCCTTTATTAAGCAAATCTTGCAATTGTCCCTTCAATTCTTTCAACTCTAGCGGGGCCATACAGTATGGTAGAATGGAAATGGGCTGAGTGCCTAGATCCAAATCAATGCAGAAATCAATATCCCTGTCGGGTGATATCCCCGACAGGTATGCAGGAAACACCTCTAGAAACTCATGAACAACCAGCACTGAATCCATGGAAAGAACCTCCGTACTAGAATCGCGGATATAAGCCAGATAAGCTAGACACCCCTTCTCGACCATATGCCGAGCCTTCACATAAGAGATAACCCTTATGGTGGAATGGCTAGAAGTCCCTCTCCACTCTAATCGAGGCAACCCCGACAAGGCTAAGGTCACCGTCTTAGCGTGACAATCCAATATAGCGTGATAAGGTGATAGCCAATCCATACCTAAGATGACATCGAAATAAACCATATCGAGAAGTAGAAGGTCTACACAAGTCTCAAGACTCCCAATGGTGACCACACATGAACGATAAACACGATCTACAACAATAACATCTTCCACAGGTGTGGACACATACACAGGAGCACTTAAAGAATCACGAGGCACAACCAAATATGAAGCAAAATAGGATGACACATAGGAGTAAGTAGATCCCGGATCAAATAGAACTGAAGCATCTCTACTGCAAGCTGAAACAGTAACTGTGATAACAACGTCAGATGATTCAGCCTCAGGCCTGACTGGAAAAGCATAACACCGGGGCTAGGCCCTACCACTCTGAACTACATCTCTAGGACGACCCCTAGCTGGTTGGCCTCCACCTCTAGCGGCCTGACCTCCACCTCTAATGGCCTGACGGCCTGACCTCCACTTCTAGCTGCCTGATCCCTACCTCTAGCTGGCTGAGCGGGCGGTGAAGCACCCGGTGCCGGGACCATGGTATAAGAACCCTGATGCTGTGAGCTGCCCGTTGCCCGAGGGCAAAATCTAGCAATGTGCCTCGGATCACCACAAGTATAACATAACCTCAGCTGCTGTGACTACTGACCCTGAAACTGAACCTGTCGACCTGAGTAACCACCCTGATAACTCTGGAGCGGAGGTGCACTAATAGGAGCTGGTGGTGCACTGTAGGCTAGCTGGTCGGAATAAGGCATATGAGGACCACGACCACCTGAGGCACCATGGGATGCCTGAAGTGCTGAATGAAACGACCTGGGAGGATGGCCTCTGCCATAAGTACCCCAGCCTCCAGATGAGGCTCCACTGAACCCACCGTAGTGACGAGGCCTCTTGTCATACCTCTGACCACTCCCCTGAGATAAAACCATCTCGACTCGCCTGGCAACATTGGTAGCTGCCTGAAAAGATATCTCAGTCCCAGTCTCCTTAGCCATCTGCAACCTGATAGGCTGAGCAAGTCTATCAATAAACCTCCTCACCCTCTCCCTCTCGGTAAGAAGTAGAAGAATAGCATGACAGGCCAAATCCATAAAACGGGTCTCATACTGAGTAACAGTCATACTGCCCTGCTGAAGACGCTCGAACTGACGGCGACACTCCTCTCTCAATGTGATAGGCAGAAACTTCTCTAGGAAGTGCTGAGAGAACTGGTCCCAAGTAAGAGCAGGCGACCCGGCTGGTTTGGTCAATAAATAATCTCTCCACCATTTCTTGGCGGAACTATTCATCTGAACTGCAGCAAAATTGACCCCATTGGTCTCCACTATACCCATATTTCCTAGAACCTCGTGACAGCTTTCGAGATACTCTTGGGGATCCTCTGAAGGAGCACCATTGAAGTGAACTGGAAAGAGCTTGGTGAACTTGTCCAATCTCCATAAAGCCTCAGAAGACATAGTTGACCCATCTTTGGCCTGTGCCGCAACAACTGACTGAACTACTCTGACTGGCTGAGCTGCTGGAGCATGATACTGGGGAGCTATCTGCTCCGGAGCGGGAGTAGTGGGAGTCTGGGATCCTCCTCCAGCCTAAGAGACGACTGGTGCCATGGAAAATGCACCAGTCTGGGCCACACTCTCCATAAGGCCCACCAAACAGACCAAAGCGTCCTGAAGCACTGGGGTGGCAATGAACCCCTCCGGAACCTGAGCTGGTCCGACAGGCATAGTCTGGGCTGGAACCTCCTCATCAAACTCTACCTGAGGCTCCACCGCTGGTGCTGTTGCTCGGGCTCTGGGCGGAGCCCTGCCCCTGCCTCGTCCTATGGCACGGCCTCGGCCTCGACCTCTGCCAAAGAGCTACCACTGGAGGCTCTGGCTGCTGCTCAGATGAGGAAGCGGTACGTGTTCTCGCCATCTGCCAGAGAATAAGAGTAGAAGCGTTCAATCAGTATTGAGAAAACAATATCGCATGGCAGAGGAGAATAGAAAACTTCATAGCCTCTGGAAGATAAGCACAGACATCTCCGTACCGATCCTCCAGACTCTACTAAGCTTGCTCGTGAATCGTGAGACCTAGGCAACCTAGTGCTCTGATACCAACTTGTCACGACCCGAAATTCCCACTGTCAGGACCTTGATGACGCCTAACATTTCACTTGCTAGGCAAGCCAACGTTAGAGAATCATTAAACCAATCCTTATTCCATTCAGTAAATAACAATAATTTAGCTAGGATGGAATATAGTGAGTGCGGAATAATAAAAAAATGGCGTTATTACTACCACCAGTATCTAGAGTCACAATTCACAAACTTCTAAGATTTCACTACAAGTAAATATCTGAAGGAAATACAACGGTCTTCGATACAAATGAAATAGTAAAGGAAATGCATAGAAGGGGACGCCAGGGCCTGCGGACACCAACAGGACTACCTTGGGTCTCCAAACGGATCAAGCCAGCAGCTCGACTCAGGGTCAACTCGGTCCGGTACCAAAATTTGCATAGAAAGTACAGAGTGCAACATCAGTACAATCGACCCCATGTACTGGTAATTGTCGAGTCTAACCTCGGCAAAGTAGTGACGAGGCTAGGACAAGACACTTACAAACAAACATGTACAATATATCAATTTATACAACAATAACAACAATTAAAGAATCAAGGCAATAAATATTGGGAAGGGGACATGCCGAGGGGATTACATGGCGGAGAATCACAACATGAATGAGAACATGATCAATCGATATATCTTTAACAGAAAGAAACAAGTAAA
Source organism: Nicotiana tabacum (assembly GCF_000715075.1). Taxonomy (NCBI): domain Eukaryota; kingdom Viridiplantae; phylum Streptophyta; class Magnoliopsida; order Solanales; family Solanaceae; genus Nicotiana; species Nicotiana tabacum. Next base: position 15,153,923 of record NC_134103.1, read on the forward strand.
CACCATAAAGGAAAGTGCACGGCATCACCCTTCATGCATTAACTCTCTCATAACATGGCATGGCATCACCCTTCGTGCATTATCACTCACTCACTAAATGTTGCACGGCATCACCCTTCGTTCTTTAACACTCTCCCTCACCAAGATAATGAACAATAACAACAGGGAGATAGAAATTTCAAGAACAAATCTTACTTCAACATTCAATTCCACGTTACTAACCTCAACTTTGAGTCAATACTCAGTCAATACCAATTTTCATAGAACATAATCAGAGTTGTTCAACATAACGAATAGCTAGTCTAATCATGAACAATGTGATCAAGGAGTACCACGATTATAATAATAAGACTCGCTCGGATGTTATGACTCGACAACAACACATAGGTACTCGTCACCTCACCTATACGTTGTACTCGACATACAAACACATAGCAAATAGGCACATAATACCTAATCCCTCAAGCCAAGGTTAACCATGACACTTACCTCACTCTAACGACCAAACTCAAAGCTCGATCACAGCTTTTCCTTTCACACAAGCCTCCAGACCAATAGGATCTAGCAAATTACCAACCAAACGAATCAATTTAAGCCTTAGGAACTACCCACGATTGCAAAGAATTCAATTTAGGCCATTTTTAAAAATGTCAACAAAAGTCAACACCCGGGCCCGCTTGGTCCAAACCCGAAATTCGGACCAAACCCCGAATACCCATTCACCCCCGAGCCCGGATATACAATTGGTTTTTGAATCCGACCTCAATTTGAGGTCTAAATCCCCAACTTTTGAAATCCCTAGTTTCTACCCAAAAATCCCCAATCCCACCATGAAAACCTTAGATTTTAGGTTGAAATCTTGTAAAATGTAGTAAAAGATTGAAAGAGACTAGTTTAGAATAACTTGCCTATGATTTGGGGAAGAAATGGTCTTTGAAAAATCGCCTCTTGTGTTTTAGGTCTTGAAAATTTGGGAAATGAATAAAAATTCCCATCCAAAAGTCATTTTGATCAGCTGCAGATGTCGCATTTGCGACCCGAGCTTCGCAAATGCGAAGCCCTTCACACTTCTGCTGCCTTCGCAAATGCGAAGATAAGTTCGCAAATGCGACCTTGAATCTTCGCAAATGCGACTAAATGATCTCATTTGCGATCACTGCCCTTCCCTGACCCCCTTCGCAAATGCGAAAGAAAACTTGCAAATGCGAAAATTGTTGGCCCAGCTTCTCTTCGCATTTGCGATGAGAAGCTCGCAAATGCGAACCTCTCAGAGGTCGCAATTGTGATGCATGATCTAGTAAATGTGAGATCAGAGGCCTGCAATAATATTAGATGCACCAGCAGTGTTTTCCAAGCCAATCTCACTCCGTAGCCTATCCGAGACTCACCCGAGTCCTCGGGGCTCCAAACCAAACATGCACACAAGTCTAAAATACCATACGAACTCGCTCGCACAATCAAATCGCCAAAATAACACCTAGAACTACGAATTTATCACCAAATCAAATGAATTTCTCAAGAACACTTTAAAATTTCTATCTTCACAACCGGACGTCTGAATCACGTCAAACCAATTCCGTTTCTCACCAAATTTCACATACAAGTCTTAAATATCATAATGAACCTGTACCGGGCTCCGAAATAAAAATACGGGCCCGATACCAACAAGATCAAACGTTAACCAAATTCTTAAAAACAATAAATTTTTTCAGACTTTTAATTTTTATTAAAAATTCATAACTCGAACTAGGGACATCCGAATTCGATTCTGGGCATACACCCAAGTCCCATAATTCGATAAGGACCCACTGGGACCATCAAAATATGGATTCAAGCTCGTTTACCATAATGTTGACCGAAGTCAACTAAAATTAATTTTTAAGGCAAAAATTCTTTTTTTCATCAATTTTCAACATAAAATTTTTTCGAAAACAAGAGCGCAAATCGAGGAGGGAAAAATCGATATTTTTAAGGCTTAAGAGCGCAAAATCGAGTTCTAAAACATAAGATGACCTTTTGGGTCATCACATTCAGGTATGAAAATTTTAAATTTTCAAATTGAAAAGGTTAAAATGGCTCTTAACTGGCTTTTTCATTCAAACCGTAGAAGTAGACTTAGAGAATATATTAAAAGATGTGATGATTGTAGCCTAAGAGAAAGAAAGGTTCCTAAACCTTGTCCAACTAGATGAAATTACATGTATGAAAGTTTGGTTGTTGCATATGAATATAAAAACCCCATAAACTCAACGTTTAATACACATGTAAGTAGTGATGATGGTTACCTTACGAATGAGGATTGGGATAATGTTAAAATACTTGTTGATTTTTTAGAAAAATTTTATATTGCTACAAAAGACTTTTCTGGGCAATATTATCCTACTATTTCTAACTGTTTAGTTTATATTGCAGAACTTGCAAATTTGTTTGCTCATTTTTCACAGGGTGGAGAAATTTATCAACTTGCTATTGATTCTCTGAGAACAAAGTTTAAAAAATATTTTTTCCCTATTCCTCCTATTTATGGTATTGCTACTTTGTTAAATCCTTGTATGAAATTAGGAGGTCCTCAATTTTTGTATGAAACTATTTATAATGGTTTAGAGCTTAAAGATGACGAGTTGCCTAAACTTGCGGAGGCAATAGCCTCAATTAGAACAAATGCCGAAACTATTTATAATTGGTGTAGACCAAATGTTCCAACTCCTTCTTCTTTCGATTTTCAATTTTCTAAAAGAACTGCAGGAGTAAGAAGACTTAGTCTTTGGGCGGGGTTTAGGGATTCTTTTAGTTATAGTAGTAATATTTTTTCACAACTAAATGAGCTTGAAGTTTATTTGTCGCAACAACTTGAGAAAGTGAATCCCGATAGCATCTCTGAGGATGCTGCTTCGCCCGACAATGGAAGCGGCGATGAACAAGTTACTTTTCCGCCACCACCAATGGAACTTCCTCCGAACCTTGAAGGATTTATGAAGTTTATAAGAGATAGCATGTAACTTGTATGAACAAAAATTAGTATGTAACTTGTATTTTGGCACTTCTTGATTAGTTCCTTTTTCTTCTCAACGGTGGTATTAGCACCTTGTTGTGCTCATTCCATAGGGGGGAGGAAGATTAAGAAAGATATTGTCATATTTTTATTGCTATAATAAAATTACAAGGTATTTCTTTGAATATTTTTTTACAATTGTTTTGTCTTTAATTTGAATTAAAAAATTAGGTCACAATTCTATAATAAAATTACAAGGCATTGCCTTAGATATTTTTTTAACTTCTTTTTGTCTCTAAATTCTATTTATTTTTTAAACAAATTACTGTTTAGCCGTTGGGCCCATTTAGCCCGTTTGAACGTCGGCCCGACCCGTTAAGCCCGGGACCATGAGTTCGTGGGCCCGGTCCCGAGCCGATTCCTACAAAAAGCACGTTTATCTTGGGACCGTTTAACCCGTTTATTTAGAGATCGGGACCGGTCCGGAATCGCGGCCCGCAAGACCGACCCGCTTGGTCAGTTTAGTGCCCGACCCGACCCGACCCGCTTGCCACCCTTAGCTGCACACCATCTTAAAAAAACTAAGAAAAAGGCTTTTCCAATGATGAGTTAAATCAAAGGGAGCTTTATACATTGTTTGACCTTTTAAAATCTTGCTTAAGAGTGGATCATCACCAAAAAACTTTTCGAGTAATCCTTTCTTTCAATTTGTTTAAACGTTTTCGGAGCATGAGAGTCAAATTAACTCATTTCAGTGTTAATTCAGAGATAGTTTCTTTAAAATTTTTTGAAATAAAATTTACATATTTAAAAATTACATAAAAATTATTTTAAATAACAATAGTTGATTAATAATTTAAAATATTTAAAAACTATTTGCAAAAAATATGATCAAAGATAATCTTACTTGACTCACTAAATAGCAGTGTTTTAAAAGGCGTGGGCGTAAGGCGGGGCGTTTTACATATGCCTCAGCGAGGCGTAAGCCCCGAGGAATGAGGCGTAAGCCCCATAGGTATTTAATTTTTAATATTTTATAAAATAATATAATTACAGTAAATATTTATAAACTGGTAAAATTACATAAAAATTGAAGAAAACTATAAATATGTGAAAAAAATATATATAGATGTGCTTCACCCCCATAAAAAACTAGTCAAAACAATCTATTATATGCTACTTAGAAGCACAAGTAACATGAGTCGAAAAGAATAAAGTTTTCTACATGGAGGAACAGAAAGAATGACTAACCTGCAATTTGAACTTTGAACTTGCTGCTATGATAGATAATGAAGTTCTCTTTGTATATGTAAAAAAGAAATTGAATATTCGTTACTTTTGGGAGATATTAGCAGACTAGCGGACAAGATAAAGAATTGGGAAAGACCATGAATAGGGCTTCAATCAATAAAAAATGTGTTGACTTTTAAATTTAATACATTTCAGTTCCTTTTTAAAACTTTTGAATAATTATCAAGCTGAATTTTGAAAATTTGGGTATTATATGAATGACTTATTCAACAAATTTTGTTTTAATTTGAAAAAGTCTCTAGGGCTTACGCCTCACTAAAAAAACGCGCCTCAAACGCCCATTGCTGGACGTACGCCTCCTGAAACTTTCGCCCACATCATCGCCTCGGGGCGTTTTTGGTACGCCTCGCCCCAGGGCTCGACCCGAAAACGCCTTTTAAAACACTGCTAAATAGTAATACGTTCGTTCTTGTTGAAAGGGAGAGAGTATATGAAAACGTAGAAATAGGGTATTATTTTTGTACATTTGCTCCTTTTCCTGTGAATACCGGCAATTGGTCAAATACCAAGATCCATGGTTTGTTTGAGTTTCTTTGTTAAGTTAATTTTACTAGTCGTATCTATGTTTGGCAATCGCATTAGGGGTCTCTTTTTAGCTTATTATTTTTATAATTCGAAAATCATTTAATTATATAATTAGAAATATTATTCAAAAATTCAAAGCAGACAGGTAAAGTTGAACCAATACTATTAAACCGTCAGTGTGCTAAGATTTAAACCATTAATTAAGATCTCCAACAAGTATATATTACCATTTTTTTGGGGTTAAGATATGCATCTCTTATAATTTTTCCTTCTCCCCCTATAACTTTATGAACAATTCCGTGACTAATTAAATTCCTGCCTAATAAGACACAGACATGAGACAGCCAAGAGACATGAAGTGATAGTTCTACATTAGAAAAGCTTCATCTGCTTCCTGTTTGAAATAAACATCAAGGGACAAAACATGCTACCACTATATTTGCTAGTTCTTTAAATCTGCCCTTTGGTTGTTTCCTCTTATTCCAACCATGTATTTGTTATTTGCTTTTTCAATTGGTTCGACTATAGGTTATAAGGGTAAAACTTTTTTTTTTTTTAAGAAAGAACAATGAAAAGTCAATCATGGATCTCCCGTCAACCCTTTTTGAAAAATTGTTAAAGTGTCAATGCAGATAAAAAATAATACAATAAAACTTGGAACTTTTTTGAACTTTGTATAAAAGTTGAGGATAAGAAGGGAGATTTCGTTTGTATAAATATCCAATATGGGATTCTCTTAAAGTCAACAAAAAAACATAAGATAGAGAACTAGTTCCCATGTTTTCATGCAACAATGTACTTTAATTTCTAATATTTTACTAAATTCAAGATTCAAGTTTTTGTTCGTCTATTGTTATAACGTTATCATGTCAACATGTTCACCCAGGTTTCGCAGACAAAAATATATACGTTTAGCATAAGTTCAGCTTGAGAAATTCACGTAATTGTATCTCAAAAAATATTCTAGTTTGAAAAATAAGATAATCGAGCAGTCCTTAAATTGATACCAACCTCAATAAAATATATGGATCATGAGTCAAATTGTGTAAAACTGATACTAGGGGTGTCAAATGGGCTGATTGGGCTGATTTTGGGCCGATTAAAATGTGTTGAATAATAAAAGAAAAATTACCCAAACTGTCACTCTACAAACTTTCACAACCAAAAATAGCCCAAAATAAAATATCTACTAAAAAAGGCTCAAATGTCATTTTTGGCCCAAATAGTTTCAATTAATGTCAATTTTTGTATCCGTTATTTTTGTATATTTTAGAGTTTCTCTCTCTCTCTCTCTCTCTCTCTCTCTCTCTCTCTCTCTCTCTCTCTCTCTCTCTCTCTCTATTTATCTCTCACTCACTCTCTCCCTCTATGCGATTTTTTCCTAAATTGAACCAAAATTGCTGAAATTGACGACAAAACAAGATACATTTGCGGTTATTTTCGTCTGATTCCAAGTAATTTGGAGTAGAAAACCTCTTGTTTTGAATATTTTTCGGATTGCATGTGTTTTTGGAGAAGCGATGTTGCTTTTCTTTAGCCTTTTGTGATTGAATTGTTTAGTTAGAGTTCATCGTATGTATTTGTTATAGACGATTTTGTAAGTTTTGGTTGAGTTTTGTATCAATTTCTTCACAAAATTCTGCAACTGTTTGTTCGTAAAATATTTTTTAAAAATTTTCTCACTGAACCTAGTTTCAATTTTGAAACAGAGCAATATGAGAAGACAAACTCGTTCGATGAGTTCATCACCTTATTCAAAGTCGGTTTCAATTGAGAAATCGAGCAACATGAGAAGAGAAACTAGGTCGATGAGTTTATCTCCTCATTCAACCCCGGTTTTAGTTGACAAATCGATTGATGAACAAAATATGCGAAGACAAAATCCTTCTGACGGTGTTAAAGTATTAGAATCTCGAAAGATATTGTTGGACAATCATCAAAATCATCCGGTTGCGTTTTATCAAAATCTATTTCTTCTTCATCATTTTCATCAATAGTTGGATTACCATAAAGAGCATTCATATATTCATGGTTTAATTGTTCACCGGGTGCAATATTATGGCAAAATTGACTCTCGGTAATTGTAATAAACTATTATCGCTATCAAGAATAGGAGGTGTAGGACGGGTAACATGTTTGGGTCGGGGAGCCGGGGAAAGTGGAGGAGGAACATATTGGTCACTAGATTCACCACTCTTCGATTTTCTCTTATTTTTACTAAACATATTTTTTAAGGAATAAGCCATCTTAATTAATCAAGCAAAGTAAATAAAACAAACAAAATTATAATATTAAAACTTAAGAGTTGGAACGAGTTTACCGAATTGACGAACAACTTGTTGGAAATTGATTATCGTTGAAGATTTCAATTCACCAACTTCACAATTGTTTCGCAAATTGTAACAATAAAGTAAGCAATAATAGCAATTATAGAAGTAAATTAGAGAGAGATTGTGATAGATTGATAATTTGGTAAGAAAAAAATAAAATAATGATGGGGTATTTATAGTTGAAAATAGGGAAAAAGTATAATTATAAAAAGTTTGAGATTAAAACAAAGTTGGGGGGTTAAATGGCTATTTCATAAATAGCCAACGGCTATTTTTGACAGCCCAACGACTATTTTTGACAGCCCAACGGCTATTTTTTTTTAAAAAAAACAAATTTTTTTTAAAAAAAGAAAAAAAAAGTAGCCGTTGGGCCCGCTAGGCCCGCTAAAGGGACCGGACCGGTCCCGGTCCGGTCCCGGGCCTGACGGTCCCAAATCACAGGACCGGCCCACGAGACCGGACCAGGCCCGCTAAAATCGGACCAAACGGTCCTGGCTCGTTTAGCCGTTTGGCCCGTTTGGCCCGCGGTCCCGGGCCTGGACCGGCCCACTTGCCAGCCTTAGTTAATCTATACTTAAAGCCCTTAACGAGGACTAGCATATTTGTTTATTAATGTTGGGCCTATCAGATATTTGGGCCCAAATCCAATATTTTTTAAACCTAAATCTTAATTGTTATCTTCATTTCCATTTTTTAAAACTCCATCAAAAGAAGATAGCATCTGTCAATTCACTTTAACTAAACAGATAACTTACAACAATAATGAATCCACAGAAACCAATATCTAATATGAAACAAGATAATATGACATTTAATGAAAGCAAACGACCACTTAAAATTCCATATTGATGTAACAGTTAAAGAAACAAGAAAATATCACAAATGAAAAGCTCAAAATATTAATATCACGTAAGCAGTGAAACAGAAATAAGAGAAATCAAGCAAACAATTCAAACATCGAGAACACGAGATCTGAAATTTGGAAGATAAGCTAGGTCAGAGTATGACCTTTTAGTAGCAACTTTCTTTATTTTAAACATGAAGAAACTCCAATGAAGGTCAAATCTCTTGAGCTAAATGTATGGGGTGCTCGAACCGAGACCGGAGCTCGAACGGCGGCGACGAACTCGATTCTCGAAACTCCTTTTTACTCTAGCGGATGGAACCAGTTTTTAAATGATTTTTGGTGACTGTTTTCGGATTGTTTCGTGGCTGAAGTTTGAGTGTGTTTCGGCTGGAGTTTGGTGGGGGTTTAATGGAGGTTTTTGACGAAAAAAGATGGAGTGTGTTGTTGTTATGGTCTTACCATAATGAAGGAGCTGCTGCGCTTTTTGTGAAGAGGGAATCCGTGAGTGGAGAGTGAGGCGGCAGCTGAGAGGGTGGTCCAGGTGAGGGAAAATGCTAGGATTTTCTTTTTTCCGGGAAGGGGGTTCCGGTTCTGTCCTCTTAGAGAGTAGATGAGTAGGGTTATTTTAATGAGTAGGGGAGGTGAATGGGAGACAAAGAGTGGGGGGCATGAGTGGGGGACAAGGAATGGGGGGCATGAGTGGGGATGAGTGGGAAAGTGGAGTGGGGACATGCGTGGGAAAAATAGGAGCGGGAATAATGGAGTGGGAAGTGAGGTATTTGTGAGATGAGTGAAAAGAATTCAAGCATGGTAAAAAATTACGTGCTCACAGCATGCCCCTATTTTCTTGTAAATATGAAGAGTTTTCAGGCAAAGAAAAGATGAGCGATGTGACTAATTTTTGGCCATACATTTATTCAAAAGGGAAAGATAAGAGAAAATAGTGTAACCGAGTCTTGATTATGGATAACCCACATATCCCAGGTTATAAGTAAATTATGCCGCGTGTAGTTCAAAAAAAATGATGGAATGCTGAGTTGGAGAGTCGAGTGAGGTTCCGTCGAGGCTCCGGTCTGTAGTCCAGTTATTACATCAAAATCAAAAGAAACTAAATAAACCTATTTGCTATGAGTTACATGATTCCTATCTATAAGTCTTCTAAAACTTGATATTGAGTCTTGACTGGTTCTTCATGCAGACTCTGATCTGAACCTTGATGCTTGCTAACTGCAGGTGCTAGTTCATTCTTCTACGACTTCTTCTAATCAAAACGAAAAATACAATGCTCGTGACTTCAGTAGTCTTGAGCAGTCCATATCCTTTCCATCTGCTTCTGCATTGGGATTCACTTCTCTCTCTTTTTATTCATTTATTTTGGATTGTGACTTCTTCTTTTGTTCATGTCGAACCTTGTGCCTCGAGGTAAAACTTGCTCAAACATCACAACAAATAAACGAACGAATTTTTTTCGCCCTAGTTTCACTAGAAAGATTTCGTGAGTTTTTTTTTTTATTGTCCAAAAGAATGTCTCAACTAAGGATTAGTATACCTTATGTTGGGAAAATGTGTCCAGGAAATGGGATACCCAATATTGACAATGATATCAGGGAGTGGTGTATCCTGCATTTAAGATCAAATCAACTAGGGAGTAGTGTACCCTATGTTGGAGAACACAGCTAGGGAATGGTATACCCTATAATGGTAAGGAGATCAGGGATTGGTGTACCCTATACTGCTAAGGAAATGTAATCAGGGGATGGTGCCATGTATTACTGAGAAGGAAATATAACCAGGGGTTAGTGCCCTGTATTACTAAAAGAAAATGTAATCAGGGGTTGATGCCCTGTATTTCTGAAAAGGAAATGTAACTAGGGTTGGCGCCCTGTATTACTACTGAAATGTAACCGGGGTTGGCGCCCTGTATTACTGAAAAGGAAATATAACTAGGGGTTGGTGCCCTGTATTACTGGAAAGATGCTGAATCCCCTGGGCGAAAAGGTTCTACCTGGGTTAAACTACGAAAAGCAAACCTGGGCAAAGAGTACTTCTACCCAGAAATATAAGCTGGATCCCCCTAGGCGAAAAAGGTTCTACCTCGGTTAAGCTACGTAAAACTTTCTGAGTGAAGAGTACTTCTATACGGAAATATGAGCTCGATCTCCCTAGGCAAAAAGGTTCTACCTGGGTTAAGCTATATAAAACAACCTGAGCGAAAAGTACTTCTACTCGGAACTATGAGATGGATCCCCCTATGCGAAAAGGTTCTACCTGGGTTAAACTACGTAAAACATCCCGAGCAAAGAATACTTCTATCCGGAACTATGAGCTGGATCCCCCTAGGCGAAAATGTTCTATTTGGGTTAAGCTACGTAAAACATCCTAAGCGAAGAGTACTTCTACCCGGAACTATGAGCTGGATACCCCTAGGAGAAAAGGTTCTACATGGGTTAAGCTATGTAAAACAATCTGAGCGAAGAGTACTTCTGCCTGGAACTATGAGCTGGATCCCCTAGGCAAAAAGGTTCTACCTGGGTTAAGCTACATAAAATATCCAGAGTGAAAAGTACTTCTACTCGAAACTATGAGCTGGATCCCTCTAGGTGAAAAGGTTCTACCTGGGTTAAGCTACGTAAAACACCTTGAGCGAAGAGTACTTCTACGCGGAACTATGAGCTGGATCCCCCTAGGCAAAAAGGTTCTACCTGGGTTAAGCTACGTAAAACAACCTGAGTGAAGAGTACTTCTACCCGAAACTATGAGATGGATCCTCCTAGGCGAAAAGGTTCTACCTAGGTTAAGTTACGAAAAATAACCTGCGCGAAGAGTACTTCTACCCAGAAACTATGAGCTGAATCCCCCTAGGCAAAAAGGTTCTACCTGGGTTAAGCTACGTAAAACAACCTGAGCGAAGATTACTTCTACCTGGAAACTATGAGTTGAATCCCACTAGGCGAGAAGGTACTACCTGAGTTAAGCTACAAAAAATATCTTAAGTGAAAAGTACTTCTACCCGGAACTAGGAGTTAGATCACCCTAAGCGATAAGGTTCTACCTGGGTTAAGCTACGTAAAACATCTTGGGCGAAAAGTACTTCTACCCAGAACTATAAGCTGGATCCCCCTAGGAGAAAAGGTTCTACCTGGGTTAAGCTACATAAAACATCCTGAGCGAAGAGTACTTTTACCCGGAACTATGAGCTGGATCCCCCTAGGCAAAAATGTTCTACCTGGGTTAAGCTACGTAAAATAACCTAAGCGAAGAGTACTTCTACCCGGAAACTATGAGCTGAATCCCACTAGTGAAAAGGTTCTACCTGGGTTAAGATATGTAAAACAACTTGAGCGAAGAGTACTTCTACCTGAAAAATATGAGCTGAATCCCACTAGGCAAGAAGGTACTACCTGAGTTAAGATACGAAAAACATCTTGAGTGAAAAGTACTTCTACCCGGAACTAGGAGCTGGATCACCCTAGGCGATAAGGTTCTACCTAGGTTAAGTTACGAAAAACAAGCCTGGGCGAAGAGTACTTATATCCGGAAATATGAGCTGGATCACCCTAGGCGAAACGATTCTACCTGAGTTAAGCTACGTAAAATATCCAGAGCGAAGAGTACTTCTACTCGGAACTATGAACTGGATCCCCCTAGGCGAAAAGGTTCTACCTGGGTTAAGCTACGAAAAATGAAAGGTATGAACAGTAATGATGCATGCTTAAAAATAAAGGAAAGTGGAGATTTTGAAGGAACTTACCTTTGGCGACATTCGTCCTTTAGGAATCACCATTCTCCACTGCTTTGTTCCTGCTGCAAAACCAAGAAAAATTGTGAGTTTTAAAAATGGTGGTCTGTGTGTGGCCTTGATGTCTTTGGCAACTTGGCTTTGTGCCCATCTTCTTTTGATGATGATTTCAACCCGCCACTAGATGTTTCCTGAATACCACTTGCATTTCTGGTCCCGAAGAGCCTTCTACTTTTCAAACTTTTACATGACGGTTGGTCACGTGGGACTTAACCTTTTTAACTTTATTTTGCCTTTGCGGCATTTCACTTTTGACTTCTTTCTTCCAAAACTTTCAATTTCAGAGCCGTTGGGGAACCTTTGGCTTTTCAAACTTTGCCAAAACGGTTAGCCATGTGGGACTTAACATTTTCAACTTCATTTTGCCCTTGTAGGCACTTTCAATTTGATTTCCTTCTTTCAAGAGTTTTTGATTTCAAAGCATCAGCCGACATGGCCAGTCGGGGTCGACTTGATGTCCCATGCCGAGGCTGGGTTCCTCTTGAATATCAGCATGCGAAAAATGAAAGTCCTGTAAATCAGTCTTGCCATCTATATTTAAAGCCCTTAATTAGGACTAGCATATTTGTTTATTAATGTTGGGCCTATCAGATATTTGGGCCCAAATCAATATTTTTTAAACCTAAATCTCAATTGTTATCTTCATTTCTATTTTTTTTAAACTCCATCAAAAGAAGATAGCATCTGTCAATTCACTTTAAGCGAACAGATAACTTACAACAATAATGAATCCACAGAAACCAATATCTAATATGAAACAAGATAATATGACATTTAATGAAAGCAAACAACCACTTAAAATTCCATATAGATCTAACAGTTAAACAAACTAGCAAATATCACAAATGAAAAGCTCAAAATATTAGTATCACGTAAGCAGTGAAACAGAAATAAGAGAAATCAAGCAAACAATTCAAACACCGAGAACACGAGATCTTGAATTTGGAAGATAAGCAAAGTTAGAGTATGACCTTTTAATAGCAATTTTCTTTATTTTAAACTTGAAAAAACTCCAATAAAGGTCAAATCTCTTTGAGCTAAATGTATGGGGTGCTCGAACCGAGACCGGAGCTCGAACGGCGGTGACGAACTCGATTCTCGAAACTCCTTTTTACTCTAGTGGATGGAACCAGTTTTTAAATGATTTTTGGTGACTGTTTTCGGATTGTTTCGTGGCTGAAGTTTGAGTGTGTTTCTGCTGGAGTTTGGTGGGGGTTTAATGGAGGTTTTTGACGGAAGAAGATGGAGTGTGTTGTTGTTATGGTCTTATCATAATGAAGGAGCTGCTGCGCTTTTTGTGAAGAGGGAATCCGTGAGTGGAGAGTGAGGCGGCGGCTGAGAGGGTGGTCCAGGTGAGGGAAAATGCTAGGATTTTCTTTTTTCCGGGAAGGGGGTTCCGGTTCTGTCCTCTTAGAGAGTAGATGAGTAGGGTTATTTTAATGAGTGGGGGAGGTGAATGGGAGACAAAGAGTGAGGGGCATGATTGGGGGACAAGGAGCGGGGGGCATGAGTGGAAAAGTGCAGTGGGGATACGCGTGGGGAAAATGGGAGCGAGAATGATAGAGTGAGAAGTGAGGTATTTGTGAGATGAGTGAAAAAAATTCAATCATGGTCAAAAATTAGGTGCTCACAATTTCTAGCATCCACTCAGGCTCAAAAGACATTTATAAGTAAACGTGATTTCCATCTTATCGAGAGTGGTGGGTATGTGCGTTTCCCTGGGTAAGGTTGATTTTCGAGCTTTAATGAAGTCGGTGAGGGACAGGTTAAGGGGAAAGTCTGAGTTTTATAGGATTGGTGGATTTTCTCTTGCACTACAGGTCTGGTTCTATGAATGTTGCACTGTAGTTGATCAAAAGTTTGTTGTTCGCGTTGGAGATCATACACCACGCATATTGAATTGGGAAATGACAGACATGCCAACGCGTGAAGACTTCTCTACTGGTTTCTTCAACAACACAGGGAATAAGGTACCAACTTTTATGTCTTGATGGTATATAATACACTGTAATTCATTATGATACATCAAATATACAGTTTTTATACATCTTTGATACATCTAGGATTGAAGCACTTTTGGTTACATTTTCAGCTTAAAAATATTTCTTCGACAACTGAAGAGCTAAGGAGATTTACTTTGCCTGTTGAAGTTACCGATGAGTATCAGAAATATTTGACATCACATAATAGGGGAAAACTTCCTATTGATGATAGCGATGATTTTGTCACGCCACCCCCGAAACAGATTAAGGAGCTTGTCCCACCAAAAAAGGCGTCGGCTGTCCAACCTGTTGATTATGACCGTGAGTTGCAGAAGTTGAAAGCTGATGTGAAACAAGGTTGTATTGGTCTTTTTTATATATGTTTTTGAAAGTAATGTTAAAATTTTATATTCAAAGTCTATTATCTTTCTTATTTGTTTCATCTTGTAGCTCCATAAGGAGTTAAATGCCTTCATGGAATATATTTCTGATAAATTCAAGGAAGTCTTTGAGTTGATAAATTCCAAGGTATGTGTTTCTTTTCCATTGTGCATTTCCTTTTATTTTTTTAGTTAACTTACTGTATCCTTTTTTTAAAAATAGCTTGCTGCAAGCAAAGACAAATATGGTGCACATCCAGAGGAAGACACCAGTGGTCGTCAAGACAATAATAATTTTGTGAGCAATATGGAGTTTGGTGTCAATGAAGATGTTGAAATGGATGGTTGTAAGGTGTGTTTAGTTGTGCATTCTGCACTTTTCTTTCTTTTCTTTGTTGTTTTTGATAATTCGATTCTTTTTAAAAGAAAAATAGGTCGGTGGAAGTGAAGGCAAAGATGTTCCACATTCTCAAGGAGATACTAGTGAGTATCATCGTAACAACATTGTGCTCGATGCAGCAGATCAGTTAGGTGTCAATATCATGGAAGGTCCTTCTAGTGTGAAAGTTAACATGTTCGTTGCTAAAGTAACTTTTACACCAGATGTAGCGCATGCTGGCGCTATTGGTGAGACTGCAGATGAGGCGGCAGGGGAGACAGAGGAAGAATCTGAGAAACAAAAGGTTCCCGAATCTCAGACTGGCGTTGTTTGTGTGACTGCAAGTGTTGATGAGGCAGCAGGGAATATGAAGGAACAATCTGAGAAAGAGGTTGTTGAATCTCATATTATTCTGTACCAGCCTAAATTACTTCCTGAAGTTTCGCCGCAAATGAAAAAAAGAAAGAGATGTCGTGCAAAGGCCGTGCAGTCTCTGTTCATTACTGTATTTGATTCAGGTTTCAGTACTGGTGTTGTTGCAGCGAAAGAAAAAAAGTAAATTTATGCAAGCATCCTTTTCAAAGCAAAGTCGGAACTGGCATTAACAACTCTTTGTTGAATGTATTTGATGTGTGAGTCAAAGAAGGGAAGTCCAGAAAGAAGTATATTTCCAACTTCTGAGTTTTGTTCAGTTTGTATTTTAGTATATAATCACTTATAGCATTATTTTATATCAAATCACTATATCTCTTTTGTGTATATATATGTTACCAGGAATGAAATTTACCAGAAGCATGTTAGTAAACTCAATCCTGCTTATGATCTTGATGTATATCATGTTGAAGACAAAAAATAATTTTACACTTTGATATATAATGGTCAGCCTTTGGATGACTCGGTATGTAAGAAGTTACTTTTACATTATTTTTTTTAATTTTAGCCAGTGTACACGTGATCAGTCCTCTTAAGTTAAAACATATTATTAATTGCTATTTTGCTTGGCACAAGAGAAGTAGTGAGCATTCATTTTCCTTTATTTTCTGTGAATTTGGTTTGAAAAGCGTAGCTGCTTAAAGCTTACGAGCCGTCAGTGGTTAATTATTTGTTATGTTTTATTTCTGCACATTGATGTTTTGTTCTATTATTTAAGGAAGAGGGGAAAGTATGACAAAGACCTACCTGTAATATTTACCACCACATATTGGTACTTCGACGAGAAAATTAAAGAGTTGTGGCAGGCGTTTATTGATACAAATGGAGATAGTGAAGTGTGCAATCCGAAACATGTCATTGAAGAGTATATTCAGGGGTATGTCTTGGATGTCAATGTTCCATGGCACACTGTCGAGCATGTCTTAATGCCAATTAATGTTGCAGAACAATGGCATTGGATAATGGTTATGATGTCCTTCAAAGATAGGTGCATATATGTGTATGACTCTATGCGCGGTGGAGCTGCTCATCAATCCAAAGTTAAATAACATAATGCACAAGTATCCTGTGTTGCTGCCTCATTTTTTTCGTGCACACGCATTTATATTTAAACAAAAAAGATATCAATTGGCGCACTGGTGTCTACAAATCAACGGACTTGATTACCCCTTTTGATGTAAAACTGGTTGAAGGACTGCCTCAACAAGTGAAAGCGTATGAATTTTTTTCAACACAATCTGTTTGTTTTTAGATTCTGCAGTTTGATAATTGTTGTTCTTTTTATTTTTGCAGTGATTACGGTATCATTTGCTGAGTATTTTATTGATGGCAAAACGCCTCCTAAAAAATTCAATGCCTATCCACACCGGCGCAGATTTGGTGCTCTCTTGTAGGATTATGCTAGAAAGAAGATGGAACTGAACGCACAAAGTGATGATAAGATTATTGGTCGACAGAATAAGTCGCGGAAGCAGAAGAAGTAGTTACTTTTGTCATTGTTGGAGGATGAATTCAAAATTTTCGTTTTGTATTGTGTTCTGTTATGCTGTCATTGTTGTAAGACGGATCGGATTTGTTTGTGTTTGAATTTTATGAATACTTTTAAGAATTGTATGGCAAATGAGAAGTTTGATATGTTATAAAGGTTTAATGAGTTTCAGTGCGATATTGGAGTGGTGCAGTTTAGTTTATTTTGGTGTTTTCTCCCTTGATTTTGTGTTGTGAATTAAAGATATGAAAAATATACGGTAGTTTGTGATACATTGTCTCTTGCAGATACACGCATGATACACACATGATACATAGATGATACAGTCATTTTGGATTGCTGCACAGTTAGTTTCTTAACAATGAGTTCTGCAGTTTGTTTGGTTTTGAAATATGCATTGATGAAGCCACACTCTTATTTGCAAATTTCTAAAACTATTTGCATAGTTTTCTAGCTGCTACGACTGTTTTCCATTAGTTAGCTTTGTTACTACACAAATACAGACATGAGTAAGAGCCAATACACAAAGATACATAGGTGATACATAAGAGATACATAGATGATACAAATATGATACATAGTTGATACAACTTCTTTTTAATCAAACAGATGTATAATTTATCGATACACAGAGATAAATAGGTGATACACAAGAGATACAGATATGATACATAGTTGATACAACTTCTTTTTAATCAAACAGATGTATAATTTAAAAAATACACTTGCAACACGATTTTAAATGATAGATCAAATATTTATTTATATCTAAAATTCAAATGACATTCTGCATTGATACAGTTCTTGATATATTGGATTCTTCTAAATCTCTATGATATTCAGTAAAGTAAAATAACAAGTAATTCTAAGTTTGACATATTTCATCCTCTCTTTGGATTATTTCTACAAGTTTTCCTGTTGTGACCTTCTTCTCCACACTATCCACATGAAATCGACCTTTTTTGTTCCTTTTCAGATATTGGCTTGCACCTCCCCTTCCTTGGCCTTCCTATTGTTTTAGTCACGTATGGTGGCAAGACTTTTTCATCTAGAACTTATGCAGGAATTTTTCATGTGCTTTCATCAGGAACCAAATAAATTGGAATTTCATAGGTCTTCAATAGGTACTTCCTGGTGTAGTACACCGAGAAATGCTCAATGTGATCAATGTATTTATATTTTAATACTGTCCAAGCATGTGTACATGGTAGCTCATCCAACTGAAACCTTCTACAGCTGTAAGTTCGATCTTTTAGGAATACCATTCTCTGCTTACCCTTGTCAAGTACCGAATATAAATAACTCGTCGAAGGGGTCACCTACAAAATTTATCAACTATGCCCTCAAAATACATATACTAGAGAGCCTACAAGATTCAAAATAGCTTAATATCATGTCAAACCAACCAATATTTCAGCAGTGGGGTAGGCATAAATGCTACATTAAATTGAAAGCCTTTACTTTTGTGCAGATGGACACTAGTTTAACAGAATCGCACAAAGGATTTAAGATATAACATATCTGTAAATTCGACATGATTATATATTATATGCACAAGTATCTACAGATTCCAGTCATACCTTCATCCGATGTGACAATTCGAGATTGTCCATCAGCATTGTATCATATTTTTTCTCAAGATCAGTAAATAACTCTACTGCATTCTTTTGGTTTATAACATTTCATCGTCCGATCAATTGCCTTATGTACTCTAGCAAAGGCAGTACTGGGAGTTCCCTAGCAGCCTTGAGCGCTGCATTGATCGACTCTGCAATCTTTGAAGTCATTGTCAATGTTCTATTGATAGTGGAATGTGCTCTGGACCATCTTTCATACCCAACATTCATTAAGTAATCTTTGGCTCTCTTATAAATTTTCTCTAACTCTGCCATGTGGTAATCAAACGTCTCAATTGTGTATGCTTTGACCATAGCAAAGAATATGTCTTTGAGCTGCAAATGGTTCTTCTTGTAATTTCTTTTTTATATTATTCCATAGATGCCATATGCAGACACAATGAGGTACTTGTAGATACATTGTTACCGTTGCATTTTCAATGCCTTCATGCCTGTCCGAGACTATGCACATTCCCTCCCTTTCCCCAAATGCATCCTTGAACCTCGCGAAAAATCACTCCCAGGAAGCATTATTCTCTGAATCTACTATGGCATATGCGAGTGGTAGGATACTACCTAATAAATTGAATCATATAAACATATGTGAGTATATACATGAATAATATATATATATATATATATATATATATATATATATATATATATACACACACACACATTATTATTCTTATTTTTACTTGCTGGATCTTATGTGGATGCTATCAATAATGTTCCTCTATATGTCTGTAAGCAAGGTTCCATCTACAACAACAACTGGTTTGCAATACTGCCATCCTTTTATAGGCGGATATAGTGCAATGAAAGCATACATGAACAAGTCTTCCTCTGTTTTTTTCAAACTTACCACCGACATAGGATTTGTAAGAACCAGCATATAAAAGTAGCTTGGCAGCTTTTCATATGATTCGCTCGGGTTCCCTCTCAGTACTTGAACTGCATATTCTTTCGATCTCCATGCTTGCATATATGTCATTTGAAGACCATACTACTTGTTCATGTCTCCAATTATGTCATTAGGAGTGTATATTATTTTTGGATCTTTATACTTGTCTATCAGAAGATTGCTGATGAATTTTGCAGTAGATTAACGTTGTGCGTAAGATCTGTCTTTCAGCGGGCATGAGTGCAGTTTGCTGAAATTTCTTACCTTGAAAAGTTTTGCTTTTTTCAGGCTCGAAGACTTAAAATACCAATTGCAGTTGTTGTTGATGCATACTAGGCAGTACCTACGACAAGGATATAAACTTTCCTATCAATAAATAGAGCGGCATAAAATACAATGATATATAGTGATACACACTGCCATCAATAATACTAGATGAAAAAATACAACGACTATACAGTACCAGACGGTGACAACCACAACTTAAAAGTGTATAGCCATAACTTATTTTCTACATAATTATGCTTCTAACATCAACTACGATATACATTGAGATACATAATTATACAGTAAATATTTTGATACATGCTTCACTTGATTTATGCACCTTAAACTGAAATTTTTCCTTTACTGCCAAGTGCTTCATGATTTTGACTATCGTAGCCTTGTCTTTATAAATTTGACCTTCTTCTACATCTATGTGTTGAGGGTAAGTTATTATTATATTTTCATTAGATTCTGTATCCTGTCAGTCTTCTCCATCCCCAAACTCTATCATATTAATTGTATCTCCATTGTATCTCTCCTCTATAACTGAGCTTTGTGCACATTCTGAGGAAATCACATCAGAATTTCAATTGTAGCAGATCATGTCCATATCCCTTTTACTCGATGTTATACAAATGGGATACATTGTAAATTTTGAGCTTTTTTCAGCTCAAGATATACACATACACTCATACTATTATGTATCACTATTGGTGGAGAACCGTTTTGGATAGTGTATTTGATTTCAATAACATTCAATGAAGTATCTATCATAAGTTATTTCGAAATCACGTCTACAAAATCTTCAAAACTTATATTTGGAGTAACTATAACAACATCTGCATTGTAATCTACAAAGTTGTTGTCAACATTCCATCGGCCACCATACTGAATAAAAATTGGTAAATTTTCCATTGAAGTAGCTGAAATTAGGTCAAAACTCATTAATTCCTTGATTGATTTTGATTGTAGTTCGTAGTTCCTTTTACATAGAAATCGCGAAAGGATATAGTGAAATTGATCGATTTGGAGTGAAATTTGGAGCTCCTTTGGAGAATTTTTTGGGAGAGAATGCCGTGATTTATAGAGAGAGAGAATGTCGTGATCTGAAAAATTGATACGCTTGAAAAACAGGGAAGGAAGCGTGATTCTCGGATGGAAGAATCCTTCCTTGCGTGTATCTCTAATTTTGGGCTACTTTTGGTAAGTGTTTAATTTTGGGCTAGAGGTTGATAAGTTTGTGTTTAAATTGGCTATTTTTGTACTTTTTCCAATAATAAATGGGCGAGTCATTACTTGGCCTGAGATGTGCTGGATCAAGTTGGGCTAAAATTTAGGTTATAGTCCAACCCGTCCAACTCTTACCAAGCTTTAATTAATGTATATTATTTTCTTATGAATTGTTTGATTAAAATAAGACTTTATTTTCTTTTGTTATGGTCATATATCATATATCAAACAAAATAAAAAAATTATTTTAAATTTATTTTAGCAAAGTTACTTATCGATCAATTTGAGCTAAAAATCAGCTCAATTTTAGATGTGTTGAAATGAGTTGGGTCAAAATGAGCTGAGTTCAACAAATGGGTAGGTTAGTAACTAGAGCAACCTTGAGCGGGTTGAGCGGATCAAATAGGTTTAGACTTAAATTGTCATCCCTAACTGATACGGCGATACCTACCTCCCAAAAAAAAGATTATGGTTTATGAGTCACTAGTGTACAATTGCATGCATCTCGTTAAAAAACTATATTACAAGCTGCTAATGTAAGCACCTCGATCAACGTTGAATTCTAATGTTGCCTCATGGCTTAACCAAGCAACTAAACAAATATAATTAAGTTCAATAGCAGGACAAATGACTATAGTCTAATATTGACTTTAAGAATTGATCCAATCTTTTAGAGATGACATTTGGTTAAACATCGAATGTGATAACGATTGATCATAGAAGGTCATTTCCTTTAAATTATGTGCGTATGCTTATATATTTAGAGAAATTAACAAGATCAATTTTTAGAGGGGATGGGTGCGTCGGCAGAACTAGAAAATCTCAATAACTCTTCCAAGAAATAGATGGATTCTTATACAACTCCCTCCATTTTCATTTTTGTGTCTTACTTCTTTTAGTCTATTTAAAAAACTAGATGTCCGCACGGGCCCAACAATTCGAGTTGGACTGTATTAATTCGAGCTAGATTGTATTAGTATTATCTGTTGTTATCTGCAAATACACAGAATAAAATCTATTTCGTAAATTCAATTATCTTTGGAGCAAATATGGATGAATAGATTTGTTTTGAATAGCATAAAGAAACTGCTTTGTAATCTTTGATAGGAACAATGGGAGTCAATGGTGTTTAGTGTAATT
The DNA here is from genome assembly GCF_000715075.1 of Nicotiana tabacum. NCBI lineage: Eukaryota > Viridiplantae > Streptophyta > Magnoliopsida > Solanales > Solanaceae > Nicotiana > Nicotiana tabacum. The sequence goes on from NC_134103.1 coordinate 15,175,546, forward strand.
CATTATTTGAAATGGAAAGATTCAAGCATATAATATTTAGATTTTTATGAGAAACACATACCATATTCTTGCATGAAATATTAGAAACCACTGCTGAACTATATTACATGGCCTAACTTCAGATGCAGTATCTTCAAAACATCGGTTGTCCCTTCCCTTCCAAATTGTGACGAGCAAGTACAATATTTATATTTGTTTCCCTACATTAATCTTCCTTCCCAGCTAGCTTCTGATATATAGTTGGCACAGATTATAGGTTCTGCCATAATCAGTTATGATATCATAAATTTGTATAGCATGAAAACTTGAATCAAACAAAAAGATATGCCCTTTCGAAGCATACATTAATTTTTACCCAAGCAGAAGGAAGGAAAACAACCCTTTAACACCAAATCATCTCGCACTTATTGATATTATGTTTGTCTTCTTTCAACCTAAACGTTACTTGGACCAAACACTTCCTCGTAAGTATTGGGGAATTCAGACGACATTCCTGAAGGTAGGTAAGTGATGTTTGACTAAAAATTCATATTTTTGCATGCAATTTGCCTTACATTATACCTCGATCTAGTTAATTTTTGTGTGAATATTTGTGACTCAAGCTTAATAATATTATTTATATGTGTAGGGGTCAATTGAAAGTGATTTGGGGAGTTTGCATGCAAATTGACGTCAAAAAGGGAAGAATTTGGAGGAAGTATAAGTTTGGTGACCAGGTTGGCGCTAGGCACCTACCAAAATGCCAATGGAAGAAGACCAAAAAGTTTGTTGTCCAGGTTGATGCCAGGCGCCAAGCGAGACGCCAAAGGGTGGATTTTGTCCTAATTCGGTTGAGACTTGGGGATTTCAACCCTACACGTCCCCAACATGTATAAAAGGGGTTCTAAACCTATTTTTGAGGGGCTGACATATTTTGGACCAAGGGAGAGTACGGAACCATCGTGGAGGCCGAAATTCATCAGATTCTATCTTTCTTCCATCAAACTTAGTAATCATTACGTTTATTTGGATGAATTGTTGTTTTCCTACCATATCTATGTAGAGCTAAACTTCGCGTTCTAGGGTTGTGGTTGTCATGAATATTGAAGTTTATTAATTACATCACCGTTAATTCGAGTTATCGTTGTTGGTTGTTTCTATAATTCTGTGCATAATTGCTTAATTGTTTGGCCACCAGTTGAGTTCTATTTACTATCTATGCTATGCTTGCGAAAGCCGTATTTAGATTAGAGTAGAATTAGAGAAAGCTTGTTTCTGAACCCGTGGCTCGGGGAGAGATTTCGCGGTTAGGATAGGAATATACCTAACAGTCTTGCTTAGCTGAATATCGTACTATATTCGTTCATGATAGACTCAATACCATAGGAATATAGGATTGATATATTGTGGATAGGCGAATAGTATTGTGGAAACATGCTATTCATATAAACTATCCGGTCAACTAGCAATCATAGATAATTCATATTAACATGTATAATTACGAAATTAATAGGATTGACAAACCGACTACAACCCTGGAATCTTCATCTCCTTTGATTAAAATCCAACCACAATTGTTTGCTCCTAATTAATTTAGCTAATTGCTTGTTTAATTTCTCCAAAAGTAGTTTAGTAGAAAAATAATATTTTTTATTATCTTGGACAGTATATTGATTTTAGTTTGCTTAGTTAACGATTAATCTAAGTCTCTATGGGTTCGATATCCGACTTTCGAGTCACTTTATTACTTGACGGCCACGTATACTTGCGTGTACTTGGGGAACCAACATTAGGCAAGATTATGCGTTCACACCAGAAAATTCACCAAGTGTGTATCCATCTTCTTGTCCAGCATCTGAAAAATTTCGGGATATGCCTAGCATGTAATTAAGGTTTCATACTGTGATCAAATTAATATTCCAAAGCCTTTATAATTTGTGAAAATAAAGAAGAAGAAAAATGCATATCCAACAGGGAGCTTGGAACGATAGAGAACCTAGACTCTTGTCTAAGCTTTCAAAGAAAAACTTATGCTTTCGTGATTACTTGAGGGAAAAGAAATTAAAGCTCTACGATGCGTAGCAAACACCATACCACTTAACTTAGTCAAACTAGATCAGTTTTAAGGCTGTCTAAACCCATGAGTTTGTTGGTAAGGTAAAAAATACAGCAGTCAAGAAGTACTAACACCTTTTTATTTTGTATATTCAGAAGGAATTATGTACTCGAATAATTATGTCACATATTACCCCTCAAGATGTATAGTGATAAGACAGCCTTGTATGATGCATAAATGAAAGAGTAGTTCATGTTAAAATGCCACCCCCTCCCCTCCCCCCCCACTCATATAATGTAACTATCGATGAAATCAGAGAACTAAACTTCAGCTACATTCGTGAAAACTCGGAGAGTAGGGGAATAAAGGTTTTTAATTCTTCCTTTCATCTTTTATAGATAAAACTGATAATACCTCGAAATGCAATCTTAAAAGTTTATCAACTTTAAACTTCCACAAAAATAAAGAAAAAACCATCTTTGGAGAAAGTCCTTCAACACTACAAGGAAAATCATGCTGTCACAAATTCACAGTATTGTATCAAGAGTACTCAAGAATAGAAAACTTAAAATATTATAAAACACTAAACTACATCTTTGGAAAAATTTTCACACACTTTATATGAACCAGGAGTTATTGAAGCTAGCCATAAATCAGGGAAGAGTCTTAAGATGCTCTGCATGTTTGTTTAAAGCATAATCTAGAAAAGGAAAACCGCAAGTATGGAATCAATGATTTTACTAAATCAACTCAAACAACATGATAGGAAGAGCTAGCTACAGTTTTGGTAGTAAAAGTATTTGGAACCTTAAAGACATGTCTTTTTTTTTTCGTTTTTATTTTGTCATTATTTATGTTCTACAAATCAACTATGATTATTGGTGTACTCATTTGAGCTCTGTGCAAGTATTTCTAAGGTGCACCAAGTCAAAAACATTAAAAGAAAAAGCCATGAAAAAAAACTAATTTTATGTTTTAATTGTCCTCAGTGAATTTATATGGTTAGTTCACCATTTGCACATGAGCGAACATATTAATATCATCAAATATAGTTACAATTTTGTTGTACACCTAAGATCTTTTTCTTTCAATTTTTACCTATCTTCTTCTGTTCTCTTCAAAATTTTCAGTTTTATGGCGGGAAATTCATGGTTGTTGTTATAAATCTTGAATAGATAACATTCATATTCCGATGGAAAACCCCACCCTTGATATATGAATCAGCCAATTTAATCGACTCTATTAAACTCATTTTATCAAATTCCCTTTTTTTTAAATTTCTTGATCTGCATTTGCAACTTACATCTTCTTAGTTGGCTTAACAGAGAATCCTTGGTTGGATACTTCTGTGACAAGCAGGAATTTTTAAAGACTAATGGTATCATCGGAAAGGAGGTTGATAGTAGTCTCCTAAGAGAGAGCAAAAAGATGATTCTCGATAGTTCCGTCAGCATAGTTGGCCAAAAAGAAAGGAAAGTGGTAATACACGTGGCAAAATATGAAGAAATTGGATAATGCTAAGTACAAGGTATAATTAATATAGCTTTTTGTACAACTCTTCAATGCAGTGGTCGACCATCTCACGGCTCTTCTATATAATAGAAAAATATTATTTTTCTATACTTAGTAAGTTTTTAAATTTTAATATTTGTGTATTACCATTATTAGTGACACTTTCTTATAACAATAACATGATCTACTTAAGACCAAAAGATTTCAGAGGACATTTTTGATATGTTACACGTGTTTTAATTAAGATCATAAGATTTAGAAGTCTTTTATAATTTTAAACTTCTGCCAAATCAAATTAAATAATTATGACACCCAAAATGAAACATAGGGGGATTATTTACCTTTTTCTTTTTGAAGGTAAAGAAAGCCAAGTGTAAACCTACTATGAGATGGATGTAAAACTTCTACACAATAAGTTCCATTTTTTTTGGGAATAGTTCAATTGTTTTCAACTATGCGTAGATCCATATCTATCTATACAATAATAAAAGTACGAATAACCTTAGCGAAATGTCGTTCGTCTTTTTTACCCTTTAAAAATAAATTGTTTATAGAAGAAAATTGTAATTTAAGTTACACTTTGAAATAAACTAAAACTTTTCTTATTAAATTGTTTCCTTATTTAAATTATGTATGAAGTCCTAATATTTAGAATTCCAAAACTAATTAAGATTTTGCCATATGAATTATTTCATCAACGATTAACTAAGCGAATCATCTATTTCGTATATTAGAGGAATTAAATCCATATATACGAGTTATACACAAAAGAAGGCTTGTAAAAATTATACTGCTTGCGGCAAAGATCATCCCATTGTCTGCTCCAAAAGCTTATAAAAAGTTACAAAAGAATGATAATTGATTTAAAGTTCATAAATATTAGAAAGATTTTAGTTACAATTAATTGATTTTACAGTCATAATTAATTATAATTTCTTTCATGTCATATTTAAACTATATATGAACTAGAATACATTTTCATATTATATTTTAACTGCTTTCCTGTTCAAATAATATTTTTTAATCATTAGTTTTTTGTATAATATCTGAAAATTACACCAAACAATAATAAAGAAACTATTTAAGAATATGAGAGAGATATAATGAAAAAACACTAATGATTCCACAAACAGAAATATTCAATAGTGAAATGCCATATTAATTTTTTTACTCTTTGAAATAAAATTCTTAATCGAATAAATTATAATTCATAACAAATATTTAAAACTTGAGATAAGCTGAGAGAGAGAAAAGTGGTTAGTAAGAGTTTTAAAATAATAATAATAATGCAAACATAAATATTCAAAAGTGGAATGTGAGAGCGGCTTTCTTTACTCTCTGAGAATAAAATTTTAATCGATAAAATTTGGGATGAGCGAAGTTAACAATTTGAATCAACATAGATAAATTATTTCTTTTAATGTGAAACAACTAACTAATTGAAATAACTTTTAAGCAAAAGAATCCAATTCAGTTCTTTTTCGGGTTCATCATATAAAAAAAGTTATTTTTCAGTTGACAAAACTTTTATGATACATAAATTTATCTTCATATGAAAGGCACTAAATGTGAAAGAAATGCAAAAAATAGAGTATATATAGTATTGAGAGTTAAATTGGTAAAAATATAAATTTAGAGCAATAAGGATAAAATTGTAGAAGACGACTGAAACGATGCGAAAAATCCAAACCCGTAAAAGAGAAGGGCTGGTGGGGGCCATTTGGATAAGTCGGCCCGATCGGGCGTCTTCATTCAAGCGACAATACAGAAGAAGAAAGAAACAAAGTGAGAGACCCGAGGCAGGGAAAAGAGTCAATTCTTCTCAAAATCTCACTCAAAAAGTGCTGAGTTGGAATCTCATTCTAACTAAGAATGAGTCATTGTCCTTCTCCGACCCTGACTGAATATATATTTTAAATGAGTTGTCATAAATAATTTTCTTCCTTCTTGCATTCATTCCAACAAATGGCAGGTCGTTATATATTTTTATATATATTTAAGTTACTCATTGTAAAATATTAACTCAGCATTCGCCAATTTTAGACTTCACATTGCCACTTATCAATTTTGTTTTATGAGCTATATGGCTAATCTTTTTATTCTCAAATCTCTAAACCAACAAAAGTTTTTAAATTTTCAATTTGTGTAATTTCACAAATCTTTGAAGAATTTTAGTGTTCTTTGTTTGTTTTTACGATTAGGCCTAGAACTAACAACAACTTTCATATTGTAACTGTCACGTCCCAAACTCCCTCCGTATAACGCCGTGACGGCACCTAGTCTCTACGACTAGATAAGCCTAATAAATTACGAAAAATAACAAAACGAAAGTAAAACTTGGCAACTAACAACAGTGGATAACTAAATAACTAGTAACAATGTCGCTCGGCATGTACAATAACCAATACTCTATAAATACACAGTCTTTCAAAAATCCGGAATATCATAAGTCACAAGCTACAGAAGGAAACTAGTATCTCTATACACCAAAGTCTAACAAAAGAAGTACGGAAGGTAAATGACATAGGAGAGAATAGAGGGGGACTTCGAGGTCTGCGGACGCGTCAAATGTACCTTGAAGTATCCGTACAAAAGCAAGCACTCTCAACTATTAGCGGGGCTGATAAGGAGCACATGGATCTGCACACAAAAATATGTGCAGGAAGAGTAGCATGAGTACACCACAACGGTACCCAGTAAGTGCCAAGCCTAACCTCGGTCGAGTAGTGACGAGGTCAGGTCAGGCCCACTAGTATATAATAAATAAAGCAGGAGAATATACAGTATAATAAGAGACTAGAATTTAACAAAAGGAAACACAGCAAGGCAACAGTACAACACACAGGGGTAAACAACAGGGGATCTCCCGAGATGCCGTCTCGTAGTCCCAAAATAAATATACAGGAAAAACTCCCGAGGTACCGCCTCGTAATCTTAAAGGTAAATATGCAGGGAGAACTCCCAAGGAACCGCCTCGTAGCCTCAAAAGTAAATGTGCAGGGAGAACTTCCGAGGAACCGCCTCGTAGTCTGAAAAGTAAACACACAACTCAAACAGACAAATACAATAGTTAACAACAGGATTTCTACGGTTATACTGATAAAGAACAAGAAAAAGCAGGAAATTAACTAGGCATGCTTCACAGAGTTCAAATAAGCAGTTAAAGCATGTAGACATGCGATATTAGACTAAACAGGATAACTACACATATTGGAATAACTCAATTAAGAATGAAAAATAAACTAATACTCATTTAAACCGTATAACTCAAATTAAAGGAAAACAGGTTGCTACTCAGTAAAAATAAATTGAATTTTATAATAAATAGCCCGTGTACGTACTCGTCACCTCACGTACACGACGCTCACATATCACAACAATACCAAATCCTAAGGGAATTTCCTCCACACAAGGCTAAGCAAATCACTTACCTCGAGCCAAGCTCAATCAATCGGTAACGATACCTTTTCCGTGAATATCCGACTCCGAATGACTCAAATCTAGCCAAAATCAATTACATACCATAAATACAATAATAAGAAATTAATATAATTAATGAAATCAAAGTTAAAGAAAGAATTTAGAAAATCGCCCGAAAAAGTCGACCCAGGCCCACGTCTCGGAATCGAGTAAAAGTCATAAAATATGAACACCCATTCACTCACGAGTTCACTCATACCAAAATTATCCAAATCCGATATCAAAATCTCAATCAAAACCCAAAATCTTAGTTGAAGAACTTCTTCCTAGTTTTCCCAAATTTTTCACCCAAATCCGAAATTAAAAGATGAAATTAGTGATAGATTAGTTGGATATAACCAAAAATAAGTGAAGAATCATTACCCAATTGATGTCTCTGAAAATCCCTCAAAATCTCATCCAAATCTGAGCCCTCTAACCCAAGTTTTGATAATAATGGCTAACCCTCATTTTTACAAACTTTAATACTGCCCAGGCATCCATTCTTCGCGAACGTGGCCACACCCTCGCATTCACGAAGCACAAAATTGCTTCAGTCAAAAATCCTTCATCGCGAGCACGATGGTCTACTCGCGAACGCAAAGTTTACTCAGCTCGACCCTACGCGAACACGAAACCAACATCCAGAACGCATAGGCAAAATGGCCTGGAGGCTCAGTCGACCAACTTCCTCAACGCGAACGCGAGACCACATCGCGAACGCATAGACCAATTACCTCTGAGCATTGCAAACGCGAGACCTCCATCGCAAACGCAAAGCATGAATCCCACCTGCCTCCAGTTCCTCTTCGCGAACACGGATCTCCCCTCGCGAACGCGAAGAAGGAAACCAGCAACTGGAAAACCAGAAAAATCTGCTATCCTTCACAAGTCCAAAATGATCCATTAAGCATCCAAAACTCACTCGAGGCCCCAAGGACCTCAACCAAACATACCAACCAGTCCTAAAACACCTTATGAACTTAGTCGAGCCCTCAAATCACATCAACTAATGCTAAAAACATGAATCACTCTCCAATCCCAACTTAATGAACTTGAAACTTCAAATTTCTACAACAGATTGACCTCAAATTTTGCACACAAGTCATATTCAATATGACGGGCCTACTGCAACTTCCGGAATCAGAATCCGACCCCGATATAAAAAAAAAGTCCACTTCCGGTCAAAATTTCTAAAAATTCAACTTTCTCCATTTTAAGCGCAAATCAGCTATAGACCTCCAAAACACAATTCGGATATTTCCCTAAGTCCAAAATCACCCAACGGAGCTAACATAACCGACAGAACTCCATTATGGAGTCGTCTTAACATAGTTCTGACTACGGTCAGGCTTAAGCTTCCATTTAGGGACTAAGTGCCCCAAAACACTCCAAAACCAAAAATAAAACCTCCCGGCAAGTCACATAAGCAGAAAACGATACGGGGGAAGCAGTTAATAGGGGATCGGGGCTATTAATCTCAACACGACTGGCCGGATCGTTACATCCTCCCCCTCCTAAAACAATCGTTCGTCCTCGAACGAGCATAGAGACATGCCCGAAGTGGTGAAAAGATGAGGATAACGACTGCGCATATCCTGCTCGGTCTCTTAAGTCGCCTCCTCGACCGGCTGACCCCTCCACTGAACCTTCACGGAAGCAATGTTCTTTGACTTCAGCTTTCGAACATGCCTGTCCAAAATAGCCAATGGCTCCTCAACATAAGATAGATCCTTGTCCAACTGGACTGAAATGAAATCTAGCACATGAGACGGATCACCGTGATACTTCCGGAGCATAGAAACATGTAATACCGGATGAACTCCTGCTAGACTGGGAGGTAAGGCAAGCTCATAAGCAACCTCTCCAACTTGCCGCAACACCTCAAATAGACCAATGAACCTTGGGCTCAGCTTGCCCTTCTTTCCGAACCTCAAAACGCCCTTCATAGGCAAAACCTTGAGCAAGACCCGCTCTCCAACCATGAATTCAACATTGCGAACCTTCCGATCCGCATAACTCTTATGTCTGGACTGGGTTGTGCGAAGTCGATCCTGAATCACCTTCACCTTATCCAGGGAATCCAGAACCAAGTCTGTACCCAATAATCTAGCCTCGACCGGCTTGAACCAACCCACTGGAGAACGACACCGCCTACCATACAAAGCCTCATACGGTGCCATCTGGATGCTCGACTGATAACTGTTGTTGTAGGCAAACTCCGCAAGTGGCAAGAACTGATCCCAAGAACCTCCAAAATCTAACACACACGCACGAAACATATCTTTTAATATCTGAATAGTGCGCTTAGACTGTCCGTCCATTTGAGGGTGAAATGTTGTGCTCAACTCAACCCGAGTACCCAACTCCTATTGTACAGCCCTCCAGAACTGTGATGTATACTGTGTACCCCAGTCAGAGATGACAAATACCGGTACGCTATAAAGCCTGACGATTTCGCGGATATATATTCGAGCCAGCTGCTCGAAAAAATAGGTAGTCATCACATGAAGGAAATGAGCTGACTTGGTCAGCCTATCCACAATCACCCAAACTGCATCAAACCTCCACTGAGTCCGTGGGAGTCCAACAATGAAATCCATAGTGATCTTCTCCTATTTCCACTCCGGAATTTCTAACTTCTGAAGCAACCCACCTGCCCGCTGATTCTCATACTTCACCTGCTAGCAATTTAGACACCGAGCTACATACTCCACTATGTCCTTTTTCACCTTCCTCTACCAGTAATGTTTCCTCAAGTCCTGGTACATCTTCGCGGCACCCGGATGAATGGAGTACCGCGAGCTGTGAGCCTCCCGGAGAATCAACTCACGCAAACCATCTACATTGGGCACACATAGCCTGCCCTATATCCTCAATGCACCATCACCCCCAATAGTGACCTCCTTAGCATCACCGTGCTGAACCGTGTCCTTAAGGACAAGAATATGGGGATCATCATACTGACGCTCCCTGATACGATCATAAAGAGAAGACCGAGAGACCACACAAGCCAATACTCGACTCGGATCAGAAATATCCAATCTGTGATGACCCAAAATATCATCTTTAAATTTACTAATTAATTATGTGATCTAAGCACTATTTACCATTACTAGACATGCGTGTGCAGTCCGTAAAAAAATTTTCGGAAAGTTTTCAGGTGAAAAAATGAATTAAAATGTGAATTAGAGCTTTAAAACTCAACTGAGTTGACTTTGGTCAACATTTTGAGCAAACGGACTCGGATCAGTGTTTTGATAGTTTTGGTAGATTGTGATTTGGGACTTAGGCGTATGCCCGGAATCAAATTCCGAGGTCCCTAGCCCGAGATATGGAATTTTGATGAAAAATTAAAAGTTTAAGTTCAAATAGTGACCGGATGTCAAATTATGTGCAAACGACCCCCAGAATAGAATTTTGATGATTCCAACAGCTCCGTATGCTGATTTTGGACTTAGGAGCATGATCGGAATTTTATTTGGAAGTTCGTAGTAGAATTAGACTTGAAATGCCAAAAGTTGAATTTTTGGGAAGTTTGAACGGGGGGTTGACTTTTTGTTATTGAGGTCAAAATCTAATTCTGGAAATTGGAATAGGTCTGTTATGTCATTTATGACTTGTGTGCAAAATTTGAAGTCATTCCGAATTGATTTGATGTGTTTCGGCACAAGATATAGAATTTAAAAGTTCAAAGTTCATAGATTTTGATTTGAGGTGTGATTCGTCGTTTTGATGTTGTTTGATATGGTTTGAAGCCCCGACTAAGTTCGTATTGTATTTTGGTACATGTTGGTATAATTGGTTAAGGTCCCGAGGGTCTCGGGTGGATTTAGGAAGGTAAACAGAATGGATTTCGGACAAAGAAGGCTGCTGGAAATTTCTGGTGCGTGGAGCCAAATTTGGAAGCTTATATCGTGCAATCTATAAGAAATAGGAACATTTTCAAAACATACAAGTTGTAGCCCTTTGATTTTAGTTTCCAGAAAGGTAAACCATTTATCATTTGGACATTTGTACAGAAAGTTATGATGGATTGAATAAAGGATGGTAGAGCAGTTTTGCCAGAAATTTCTGATATGTGGAGCCGATTTTGGAAGCTTATATCTCAAAATTCATAAGGAATCGGAAAAGTTTCAAAACATGAAAGTTGTAGCCGTTCGATTCTAGTTTCTAGAAAGTTACACCATTCATCATTTGGACATTTGGACATAAAGTTATGATCGATTGAAGGAAGGCTGGTAGAGCAGTTTCTGGTGGACTTTTAGTGACGAAAAATGGACTTTTAGTGACGGATTGGCAGAAACTTAAGGATAAAAAATGGTCATTTCATTTATTTCATTTTGGATTTTTGGAGCATGGTTCTTGGGTGATTTTTGGGCGATTTTCATGGAAAAATATTGGGGTAAGTGTTCCTTATATTTCATGATTCCATACTCATTTACATCATGAATCCGTGAATTTATGGAAGAAAAATCAAGATTTTTGCAAAATCTTCCAAAAACGAAAATTTAAGATTTGGAGGTCGAGTTTTTATCGGAATTTGATAAAATTGGTATGGGTGGACTCGTAATTGAATGGGTTATCGGATTTTGTAAGTTTCGTCAGATTCCGAGATGTGGGCCCCATGGGCAAAGTTTGAGCTAATTTCGGATTTTATTGAAAATATAATATTTTCTTATGAAATTGATTACTATAATTTTTGTTGACTGTATCGAATTAATTATGACTAGATACAAGTCGATCGGAGTCAGAAAATTGAGGAAAAAGCATAATACTTGGTTAAATTGGAGCAAGTCGAGGTAAGTGACTTGTCTAACTTTGTGTGGGGGAAATTCCTCTAGGAATGATTATTGAAATGTGTTGAAAGTCGTGTACACGAGGTGACGAGTGTGTACACGGGCTAAATGTGAAAGATTATATTTTTAAATTGTGTAGATCATTGTTGCGCATTTATTAAATTATTTTATCTTGTTATATTCTTCATCATTGATCTGTGATATATATTTTAAATTTGTTTGCCTTTTTCCTGCTAATTGTTTTACCTGTTTAATTGAAACTTGGTTTCTTTCATACTGTGCATTATTTGAAGGTTAATTTTCTTTAAATTAAATATTATTAATATAAAGTATTTGACATTTTTAATTTTAATATTGAAGCACCGTATTAAAAATTTGGAATATTATTTTCCTGAATTATTTATTCTTGAATATTTTCGTGAGATTTTTTTCGTGGAAAATTGAAATATTGGGCACTTGAGGTGCAAATTATGATATATTGTGATATTGATACGCATGCGGTGGTATAAGGTCTGGGTGTTGAAACGCATGCGGTGAGATAAGGGTGGCTTGATACGCGTGGCTAGTAGGGGTAACTACTAGAAGTCATGCGGTGTGATAAGGGTGGCTAAAACGCGGGATGCTATTTCGGGAAAAAAATATTTTCTTTAAATAAATTGTGAAGGCTCCCGCGGTGATATAAGGAAATGAGATATTGTGAAATTATTTATAACTTGGGACTACGAGGCGGTACCTCGGTAGTGCCCTTGTTGATATTGATTTATGGCCATAGTTGCTTTCGATTAATTGTTGTGATTTTCATAAAGTTGAAGGAAATTCTGTTTTGATTCCACGAGATATTATTTGCAATTATTTGGTGTCATTAAATGTGACATACTATTTGATTCATTTTCAATGTCATTTTATTTTACTACATTGATAAATATTTTACCATGCCATTATTATATTCCAGTAGGGCCTCACCTGACCTCGTCACTACTTTATCGAGGTTAGGCTTGGCACTTACTGGGTACCGCTGTGATGTACTCATACTACGCTTCTGCATATCTTTTTGTGTAGATCCAGGTATATTTTTACCAGCCTAGACGTCAGTGAGTTACATGCGCACGGAGACTTCGAGGTATATCTGCCAGCGTCCGCAGACTCCGGAGTCCCCTTCTATCATTTTATGTTGCTTCCTTATATTTTATTTAGACCTTGACATATAGAGACATTGTGAATAAATTCTTAGAAGCTTGTGACTTATTTCTACCGGGTTTTGGGAGTTGAAATTGTTTGAATTGTAGTTTATTTATTTCAGATATTTATTATTATTCCGCATTGATAGGCTTACCTAGTCTTAGAGACTAAGTGCCATCATGACATCCTACGGAGGAAATTTGGGGTCGTGACACAATCCCACAAACTGGCTGGCTAAGGCCTGAACATCCAACGCCAATGGCCTCTCTACTGCTGGTAGATATACTAAACTCCCCAAACTCTCTGCTCGATGACTCAAGGCATCAACCACCACATTGGCCTTCCCCGGATGGTACAAAATGGTGATATCATAATCCTTAAGCAGCTCCAACCACCTCCACTGATGCAAGTTAAGATCCTTCTGTTTGAACAGATACTGCAAACTCCGGTGATCAGTGTAAATATCATAAGGGACACCGTACAAATAGTGCCGCCAAATCTTCAAGGCATGAACAATAGCTGCTAACTCAAGGTCGTGGATAAGATAGTTCTTTTCATGCACCTTTAGCTATTTGGACGCGTAGGCAATCACCCTACCGTCCTGCATCAATACCGCACCAAGACCAATCCGCGATGCATCACAATATACAGTATAAGACCCCGAACCTGTAGGCAATACCAATATTGGGGTTGTAGTCAAAGCTGTCTTGAGCTTCTGAAAGCTATGCTCACACTCCTCTGTCCACCTGAACGGAGCACCCTTCCGGGTCAGCCTGGTAATAGGTGCTGCAATAGATGAGAATCCCTCTACAAAACGACGGTAATACCCCGCTAAACCAAGAAAACTCCGGATCTCCGTAGTTGATGACGGTCTAGGCCAACTCTGCACTGTTTCTACCTTCTTCGGATCCACCTGGATCCCATCACTTGATACTACAAGACCCAAGAATGCCACTGAGTCCAGCCAAAATTCACACTTTGAAAATTTTGCATATAACCTCTTTTCTCTCAGGGTCTGAAGCACAGTCATCAAGTGCTGCTCATGATCCTCCCGAGTCCAGGAATACACCGGAATGTCGTCAATAAACACAATGACGAATGAGTCAAGATAGGGTCAGAACACAATGTGCATCAAGTGTATAAATGCTACTGGGGTGTTGGTCAGCCCAAATGACATCACAAGGAACTCGTAGTGATCATACCGAGTCCTGAAAGCAGTCTTCGGGATATCTGGCTCCCGAATCTTCGACCGATGATAGCCTGGATGTAAGTCAATCTTGGAAAATACTCTGGCACCCTGTAATTGATCAAATAAGCCATCAATACGAGGCAATGGATACATGTTCTTCACTGTATGTTTGTTCAACTGGCAGTAATCAATACACATCCGCATAGAACCATCCTTCTTCTTTACAAATAAGACAGGAGCACCCCAAGGTGACACACTGGGCCGAATGAAGCCCTTATCAAGCAACTCCTGTAACTGCTCTTTCAATTCTTTCAACTCAGGAGGAGCCATACGATACAGAGGAATAGAGATGGGTTGAGTGCCCGGCAACAAATCAATGCCAAAATCAATATCTTTGTCGGGCGGCATGCCCGGAAGATCAGCTGGAAATACATCTGGAAAGTCCGTCACTATTGGGACTGACTCAACTGTAGGGGCATCAATACTGATATCTCTTACATAAGCTAGATACGCGTCACACCCCTTCTCAACCATTCGTTGAGCTTTAAGAAATGAAATAACTCTACTGGGAGTGTACTCTAAGGTACCCCTCCACTCTAATCGCGGTAAACCTGGCACAACCAGCATGACGGTCTTAGCGTGACAATCAAGAATAGCATAATGGGGTGACAACCAGTCCATGCCCAAGATAACATCAAAGTCTACCATACTGAGCAATAATAAATCGGCTCTGGTCTCAAAACCACTAAGAGCAATAAAACACAACCGATACACGTGGTCCACAACAAGAGAATCTCCCACAGGAGTAGACACATAAACAGGGGAACTCAAGGAATCCCGAGATACGCCCAAATACGGGGAAACATAAGAGGACACATAGGAATATGTAGAGCCTAGATCAAATAAGACCGACGCATCTCTATGACAGACCGAAACAATACCTGTAATGACAAAGTCGGAAGCAACTGCCTCTGTACGAGCAGGAAGATCATAATATTTGGCCTGGCCTCCCCCTCTAGGGCGACCTTGACCTCCCCGATCTCCACCTCGATCTGGATGAGCAGGTGGGGCGGTAGCTGGAATCATAGCCTGAGGATCCGGTGGAGCACGTTGTGCCTGAGAAGTCTGTGGAGGTGCACCCCTCCTAAGTCTAGGACAGTCCCTCACCATATGGCGAGTGTCACCACACTCAAAACAAGCTCTCGGAGGGCGTGGCTATTGTGACTGGCTCGGGCCTGACTGCTAAAAGCACCCCGTGTAGGAGGTGTACTAGATATTGGTGGTGCATAATAGGGCTCCTGGGGCCTAGATGAGACTGGAATACCACTTGCAGCTGGACGTGCTGAATGGACGGGGCGACTCCCATAGCCCCTACCATGGCGAACTGCAGCTGGGGCACGAGTACCACTATAAGTGCCAGACTCTCGGGACCTCTTGGCCTCCCTCTCCTCTCTATCTCGAGCAAGCATGCCCTCCAATCTCCTAGCAATACTCATAATCTGCTGGTAAGAAATATCCATCTTCAGCTCCCTGACCATACTAATCCTAATACTGGGGTGGAGTCCCTCAATAAACTGATGAACCCTCTCTCGAACTGTGGTAACCAAGGCTGGTGCATATCGGGCCAAGTTAGTGAAGCAAACTGCATACTCTGATACAGTCATAGCACCCTGGTGCAACTACTCAAACTCCGCGCGCCATGCATCCCTAGGCTCTGAGGGACATACTCTCTCTAAAACATGTCCGAGAACTGAGTCCATGTAAGTGAAGCTGCCTCAGCTGGACTACTCAACTCATAAGCACGTCACCACTGATAGGCTGCTCCTCTAAGCTGGAATGCAGTAAAAGAAACCCCACTCGACTCCGCTACACCCATAGTATGGAGAATACGGTGACACTCCTCCAGAAAACCCTGGGCATCCTCTGACGCCAATCCACTGAAGGTAGGAGGGTGGCACTTCTTGTACCTCTCAAGTCTGAGCTTCCCCCCCTCAAAAACTGCTGCCCTAACCTCGGGATGAGCTGGAGCTACCGGCTGCATCGGTAAAATCTCTAGAACCTGGTCGACCTGAACCCGCTGCTCTAGAGTACCGGCGATGGGAGTTTGTGCTCCTCCCCAGGCCTGAGATGTGGCAGGAGCAAGTGGAATCAATCCAGCCTGAGCTAAGGTGCTGAACATGCTCAGAAACTGGGCTAGAGTCTCCTGGAGTGCTAGTGCAACAGTAGGTACCTCAGGTGTCTGCCCTCCAATTGCGCTACTAGGGGCTCCTCTGTAGCAGCTTGTGCGGGTGCTCTGGCTGCACCGCGTGGATGTCCTCGGCCTCTAACCCAGTCCCGGCCTCTCACGGCTCTAGTAGGGAGCGCGGGTGTCTGGTCATCAGATCCGCATGTACGTGTCCTTACCATCTGTGAGAGAATAGAATACAAAAGTTTAAAATTTTTGATGTCAACAAATTTTGCACGACAAGGAATTAAAGAAGTATAATTTTTCCTAACAGTTCCATAGCTTCCCAAAGATAAGTACAGATGTCTTCGTACCGATCCGCGAGACTCTAATAAACTGGCTTGTGACTCACGACACATATGAACCTAGATCTCTCATACTAACTTGTCACGACCCAAACTCCCTCCATCTAACGTCGTGACGGCACCTAGTCTCTACGACTAGGTAAGCCTAACAAATTGCGGAAAATAACAAAACAAAAGTAAAACTTGGCAACTAACAGTAGTGGATAATTAAATAACTAGTAACAATATCACTCAACATGTTCAATAACCAATACTCTGTAAATACATAGTCTTACCAAAACCCGAAACATCATAAGTCACAAGCTACAAAAGGAAACTAGTATCTTTAAACACCAGAGTCTAATGGCCTGGAGGCTCAGTCGACCAACTTCCTCAACGCGAACGCGAGACCACATCGCGAACGCATAGACCAATTACCTCAGAGCTTCCGAACGCGGGACCTCCATCACGAACGCGAAGCACAAATCCCACCTGCCTCTAGTTCTTCTTCCCGAACGCGGATCTCCCCTCGTGAACGCAAAGAAGGAAACCATCAACTAGAAAACCAGAAAAATCTGCTATCCTTCACAAGTCCAAAATGATCCATTAAGCATCCGAAACTCACTCGAGGCCCCCGGGACGTCAACCAAACATACCAACCAGTCCTAAAACACCTTACGAACTTAGTCGAGCCCTCAAATCACATCAACCAAAGCTAAAATCATGAATCACTCTCCAATCCAAACTTAATGAACTTGAAACTTTAAATTTCTACAAACGATGCTGAAACCTATCAAACCACGTCCGATTAACCTCAAATTTTTCACACAAGTCATATTCAACATTACAGACCTAATCTAACTTCCAGAATTGGAATCCTACCCCGATATAAAAAAAAAGTCCACTTCCGGTCAAAATCTCCAAAAATTTGACTTTTGCCATTTCAAGCCTAAATCAGCTACAGACCTCCAAAATATAATCTGGATATGCCCCTAAGTCCAATATCACCCAACGGAGCTAACGGAACTGACGGAACTCCATTTCGGAGTCGTCTTCACACAGTTCTGACTACGGTCAAAATCCTAGGGCTTAAGCTTCCGTTTAAGGACTAAGTGTCCCAAAACACTATGAAAGCAAAAACAAAACTTCCCGTAAAGTCATATAAGAAGAAAAAGATACGGGGGAAGCATTTAATAGGGGATCGGGGCTATTACTCTCAAAACAACTGGTTGGGTTGTTACAGTAACGAACTGACTTGTCGTTTTGTAAATTAGCGTCTCGTTCAGTGACTTAAGGTCCCAACCAACTTTGTGATGTGTATTATGACTTGCGTTTGTGGTCAAGTATGGTTTTAAGATGATTCAGGATCAAATTCGAAGAACAATTCTTATTTAAGAAGCTGAAAAGAAAAAGAGTTGACCGGAGAGTTGACTTTTGAGAAAACGACTCCGAAATAGAATTTTGATGGTTTCAATAGCTCTGTATGGTGATTTTGTACTTCGAAGAGTGTCCGGATATTTATTTAGAAGTATGTAGTTGATTTTGATTTGAAATGACGAAAGTTAGAAATGGAAGGTTTGGAAGTTTGACACGGAGTTGACTGGTGATATCAGGGTTGAAATGTGATTCAGAGAGTTGTATTAGCTTTGTTATGTCATTTGGTACTTGCATACAAAATTTGATGTCATTCCGGGTTAATTTGATATGTTTCGGCATGAGTTTTGAAAGTTGGAAGATTTGGAAATTTATGAGTTCGATTTGTGGTGCGATTCATAGTTTTAACGTTGTTTGATGTGGTTTGAGGCCTAGATCAGGTCTGTGTTATATTTTAGGACTTGTTGGTATGTTTGGTTGAGGTCCCGAGTGGTTTGGGTGTGTTTCGGGGTGAGTTTTAAACGAGTTTGGATATTTCGGCACTTTGATAATGTTCTGGGAACAGTAGGAGTGCGGGGGAACATTTTGGAGTGCTGAGGCAAAGCCTCATGTGCGGACCGCAGAGGTGAAGTGCAGACCGCAGAATTTCTCTTGCGGCCGCAGAAAGGGGATTCTACAAGTTCGATGGTCTGACTTCGGAAGCTTATATCTTTTGATCTACCAAGAATATGGAGATGATCCAAAAACGAAAGTTGTAAATCTTTGAGTCTAGTTTTCAAAAAGATAAACTAATCATCATTTGGACATTTTTTCCAAAAGGTATGGTCAATTTACTGAAGCCTAATAGTGTAGTGGCTGCTGAAGTGCGGCCGCACAATTTGGATTGCGGCCGCAGAGACCTTAAATGTGTGGCCCGTACAAAAGAATGTGCGGTCAGCACTTTGGAAGTCAGATGTGGTACCATATAAATGAGGTGTTTTTCTCATTTTTCATTTTTGGACCTAGAGAGCTCGGTTTGTGACGATATTTTGTAGATTTTTTCAAGAAAATCATCGAGATAAGTGATTCTAACTCAGATTTGGTTAATATACATGAATATATCATTATTTTCATCATTTAATTAGTATTTTGAGATGGAATATTTGGGGGAAATTGTAGAAGTTTCATAAAACGAATCTTTGGGATTTGAATGTCGATTCGGAGTCGGATTTGAGTGAAACTAATATGGTTAGATTTGTATCGGAATGATTGTTCGGATTTCATAAAACTTCTGTCAGGTTCCGAGATGTGGGCCTTGCGTTGACTTTTGGTTGACTTTTTAATGTAAAATTTTAAGTTGATGTTTTATTATCCGGAATTATTTTCGATGAATTTTAATGAAGTTATACAATTAATTTGGTTAGATTTGAGCTGTCCGTAGGTCAATTCAAACAAGAAGGCGATTTTGGAATATCGGTCTAACTTCAAAAAGGTAAGTATTTTGCCTAACCTTGAGTGAAAAAATTACCCCTTAGGCATTAAGTCTTATGTGGAAGTTGTGTGATTGAAAGTCGTATACACGAGGTGACGAGTACGTACTCGGGCTTATATGTGCAAATTTTATTGGTTTAAAGTCTTAGGTATTTTTATGTATTAAATTGGATAATTGTTGGCATTTAGTAAATCCTTGAATTTGTCATGCCTCATTCCTTGTTTGTCGAGTTTATATTTTATATGATAATTTGGTATAATTATTACTTGGATTTTTATGTGAATTTCGTGTGTTTGTTGAGTTGATATTTTCTTGGAATTTAATTCCTTATGGATTTTTCATCTGCAAATAATTAATTAAATAAGTTTAAATTGAGGCGTTAATATAATTATCTAAAATTTAGATTTACGAAGGCGTTGTTCCTTGATGAATTACTTTCCGGTTCATGTTGTTGAAATTGATATTGAGTTATAAAGGCCGTAAATCATATTGAGGCAAAGTGTTAAATTGTGAAATATTATTCTGTTGAGTTGTTCACTCCCGGATATTTTTGTTAAGATTTTGTGCACATTATGATCGAACCATGGACCCCTTATTATGGAAATTAATGTATTATTGATTTCTGTGATATGTTATAATATTTGAGCACTTGAGGTGCAATTTATGAGATGTGATATTGGCACATGATATTATTGGGAGGTTTGTTCGGGTGTTTGCACGAGGTTTCTATTGTGCTATTGTTACTATTGATATATGCACATGCGGGGTGACAAGGCGGGCTATATATATGTGGGTTTGCGCATGTGGCGAGACAAGGTGGGAATATTATTATGCGCGTGCGGCGAGACAAGGCGGGCATTTATTTTATTATTGCGCACGTGGCGAGACAAGGTGGGCTATGTGAGAGATTGATTTGTGATGACTTGTGATGGCCTGTGGGCATTGTTGTTGTTGTTGATATTTGTGTTGGGACTACGAGCTGGTACCTCGGGAGTGCCTTTTGTTAAAATTTATTTATGATTTGGGACTACGGGGCGGTACCTCGGGAGTGCCCTTTTGTTGATATTTCTCTATAGCTGCACTTGCCTTTGGTTATTTTTTTTTATTTTTTTCGCAATATGTAAATTTCTATGTTCACCGTGATGTATTATTTGCCTTAATATTAAGTGTTTTGTATTTCTTGTAGTATTGTGTTGGCTTTGGCTTTTTCGTACGATACTCTGAGGATTTGTATTTCTGGTTTGTACTTGTTCTTAATGATTGAGTTATTTTAAATAAAAGAAATTACTATTATATTTTAATTTAATAAATTTTACATCCAAATCAGTAGCTTATCTGATACTTTATTTTAATTAAAATATCATTTTCTTCTTTCAAACTATTTCTAAAATAAACTCACTTCTTTGTTAAATTCTTACTTGGTTTAAAAATTATAACCTTACTTTATTGAAAATAAATTGATCGTGCAGATTTTATGTATTGATATATTTGGCACGAGAGTTGTTCGTGCAGTTGTGATAGAGACATGAGCACGAGGTGCCGTGAGAATATGAAAAGGGACTGAGACCCGTATTTCTGATTATGATATAAGATATTTAATTGAAAGGATTTTCTTCCAAAGATTTTTATTCGAAAAACTAGTAGATAAACTGTATATTTTGAAGGACTTAATTAATTAGTTGTTATTGTGTTCATTATTCATTGGGCAATATTTATGGTGTTCTTGCTTCCTTGATGTTTACATCACTAGTTGATTATTGTTGCTATCACTGATATTATTTTTTTTTTTTTTTTTGTATACTATATTGCAGAGGTTATTAGACTAGTGAGTATCTTGACTGTACCTCATCACTACTCCACCCATGTTAGTCTTGATACTTACTGGGGGTAGACTGTGGTGTACTCATATTACACTTCTGTACATTTTTGTGTAGAGCCAGGTAAATTTGGTGTCAATCGATCGCTAGCTAGCTGTACGGATCTTGCTGTGGAGACTCAAGGTAAACTTGTTGCTGCGTTCGCAGGCTTTGGAGTCACCTTCTGATATTGTACTTGCACTGTTTTATCTCTACTTCAAAACAGTTGTATTTATAGGCTTTCTAGTAACTCAATATAGCTTATGACTTGTATTACCGGTTTTGGGATTGTAAGTATTGTATAGAGATTTCTACTTCGCATTTGTGAGTCGTTAATTAATATTGTTATTTTTTCAGTAAATGTTAGGCTTACCTAGTCCCTAAGACTATGTGTCATCACGACATCCTACGGAGGGAGATTTGGGTCGTGACACATATATATGACACTTTATATAAGTCCTTAGACATTACAATAAGGTATTTATGGACTTATGTGGCACATGATTTCTTTCTTTAATCTTTATTTTGTAATCCAAATAATTATAATATTTATATAATATTTTAATATTATGTACCCATTGAGTTGGGTACACGCGCGTTGCACGTACCTAGATCCATATAACACTAAATTTATATCCAAGATTATTGAAAAAGAGTAATTAAGTATATATATATATATATATATATATATATATATACACACACTCCGGTGGAGGAGGTAACTGCTAATCTATGCAAAGGCTGTTTTACATCTGCAACTCCTCTGATCTGCTGGGGACTTTTATTTAGTTATATTTATATTTATATTTATATTCAATGTTTTGTGATATCATTGGAAAACGCCATTAATTAATGCAAAGCTAAGATATTCTAGTCTTATTGAATCATATCATTAATCTCTATTTTAATGTCACGTTGGCTGGCAGATGAATTTGCTGATCTTGTGACGCAAGTTTGAAAAAACAAAACAAGTTAGACTTATCCTATGGAAAATAAAAGGAAGGAAAATTATGAAGAGAAAAAGGAGAATTGGAAAAAATATCGGTTTCTTTACTTTGTTTGGTTTGAGTGAAATTAAGAAAGGGATGAAAAAAAATTTCTCGTAAAATTGAATTGTGAACCTAAAAGATGATTTTCTCTCTTATTTTCTACACGAACCGAGCTAAAGAAAGAGAATCATACTAAAACCTTTTCTTCATTTATCTAGTTTAAAATTAAAGCAATCATAGTGGCTACAGGATTTGGCTGGTCAACCAAAAATAATTATATTCACTAGAGAAATAAAGGTTTTGATTTAGGGCAATTTACATTCGCTACACTGGGTATGTTGTTGTTGTTGTTGCTAGCCAAATATACAAAAGATATACACTTATTATATATAAAAAATATAGTATATATTATATATTATTATATAAAAATTAATCTTTTTTCCCGACTATTATTTTTGGGAGCGGCTATGCATTGTAATTTTCCCTTTGATTTATACTTTTTTGATCATTTCTCTGGAAAAAACTTAAAAATTTTACTTCCTATAGCAAAGGTATACACCCTATTTATTATAAACTAAAATTATTTTAAAATATTATTTTCTATAGCTACCTTTTATATTTTATAGCAAAATAAGTATTTTATGGTATATACTACCATTGAGGCATGAAATAAGGCATGAAATACGCTATTTATGTTTTTCCTCTCTCTTAGACAACTGGACATACCTATTTTTAAAGGATTGCCGTTACTGTATTCATGAATACATGGCGCGAATACATGTGAATACATGCACGTACAACTGTATTCATGAATACAGCAGCGCGAATATATGTGAATACATGCGCGTACAACTGTTAATGTGATTGTCATTACTATATTGATGAATACATGGCACGAATACATGTGAATACATGCGCGTACAACTGGACTGCCCTGATTTTAGGCACTTTTTACTGCTATATTCATGAATACAGCAGCGCGAATACATGTGAATACATGCGCGTACAGTTGGACTGCCCTGATTTTAGGCACTTTTTTGCTGTTGTATTCATGAATACATGGCGCGAATACATGTGAATACATGCGCATACAGCTGGACTGCCCTGATTTTTAGGCTTTTTGCTGCTGTATTCATGAATACAGCAGCGCGAATACATGTGAATACACTACCGTAACAACTGAATAGTAGCTTTAGGAAGTAATTATGTATATGGTAGCTATAGAAAGTTAATAGCCACTAAACAATAGTGGTTTCTGAAAATTCCTCAAAAAACTTCTATAATCCAATTGAGGCCATTTACCATAGGCCGGATAAATTGGACTTTGAAGGCTTGTACGTGGAATTCTTATGGATAAGGAATTCTTATGGATACCTCAACCTCATAGTTGCTACTTTGAAATAAGCCTGTTAATACTCGACCCGGATCACAAAAGGAATTTTATCTCCTATAGCAAAGGTATACACCATATTTATTATAAACTAAAATTATTTTAAAATATTATTTTCTATAGCTACCTTTTATATTTTATAGCAAAATAAGTATTTTATGGTATATACTACTATTGAGGCATGAAATACGCTATTTATGTTTTTCCTCTCTCTTAGACAGCTAAACATACCTATTTTTAAGGGATTGTCGTTACTGTATTCATGAATACATGGCACGAATATATGTGAATATATGCGCGTACAGCTGTATTTATGAATACAGCAACGCGAATACATGTGAATACATGCGCATACAACTGGACTGCCCTAATTTTAGGCGCATTTTGCTGCTGTATTCATGAATACACGGCATGAATACATGTGAATACATGCGTATACAACTGGACTGTCCTGATTTTAGGCGCTTTTTACTGATGTATTCATGAATACAGCAACGCGAATACATGTGAATACATGCGCGTACAGCTGGACTGTCCTAATTTTAGGCATTTTTAATGTTGTATTCATGAATACATGGCACGAATACATGTGAATACATGCGCGTACAGCTAGACTGCACTGATTTTAGCCGTTTTTGCTGCTGTATTCATGAATACAGCAGCGTGAATACATGTGAATACACTACCGTAACAACTGAATAGTAGCTTTAGGAAGTAATTATGTATATGGTAGCTATAGGAAGTTAATAGCCACTAAACAATAGTGGTTTCTGAAAATTCCTCAAAAAACTTCTATAATCCAATTGAGGCCAATTACCATGGGCCGGATAAATTGGACTTTGAAGGCTTGTACGTGGAATTCTTATGGATACCTCAACCTCGTAGTTGCTACTTTGAAATAAGCCTGTTAATACTCGACTCGGATCACAAAAGGAATTTTATCTCCTATAGCAAAGGTATACACCCTATTTATTATAAACTAAAATTATTTTAAAACATTATTTTCTATAGCTACCTTTTATATTTTATAGCAAAATAAGTATTTTAAGGTATATACTACTATTGAGGCATGAAATAAGATATGAAATATGCTATTTATGTTTTTCCTCTCTCTTAGACAGCTAAACATACCTATTTTTAAGGGATTGTCGTTACTGTATTCATGAATACATGGCGTGAATATATGTGAATATATGCGCATACAGCTGTATTTATGAATACAGCAACGCGAATACATGTGAATACATGCGCATACAACTGGACTGCCCTAATTTTAGGCGCATTTTGCTGCTGTATTCATGAATACACGGCGTGAATACATGTGAATACATGCGCATACAACTGGACTGCCCTGATTTTAGGCGCTTTTTACTGATGTATTCATGAATACAGCAACGCGAATACATGTGAATACATGCGCGTACAGCTGGACTGTCCTAATTTTAGGCACTTTTTACTGTTGTATTCATGAATACATAGCGCGAATACATGTGAATATATGCATGTACAACTTGTAACAACCCGATCGATCGTTTTGAGCTCTAACGCATCATTCGACGGTTTGAGACCTTGGGTAGCTTCACTTCAGGTATTATGACTTGTACGTGAGGTCGAAATTGAATTTCGGGAAGTTCGGAGTTGATTTGGATAAACAATTCTCATTTCAGAAGCTTTAAGTTAGAAGAGTTGACTAAGGTTTAACGTTTGAGTAAATGACCTCGGAATCGGGATTTAAAAGTTCCAATAGGTTTGTATGATGATTTCGTATTTAGGCGTATGTCCGAATCAGGTTTTGGGTGACCCGAGAGCATTTCAGTGTTTATTATGGAAAGTTAGCATTTTGGAAGAATTTCATAAATTTGAGTTGAAGTGTTGATATTATCGATATCCATTTGGAATGCCGAGCCTGAGAATAGATTCGTATGGTGATTCTGGTCTTAGGGGCGCGTCCGGATGTGGATTTGGAGATCTGTAGGTTATTTCGGGGTCATTTGGCGAAAATTGGAATTTGGAGGTTTTTGGGAAGTTTAACCAGGAGTGAACTTTTTGGTATCGGGTTCGGATTTCGATTCTGAAAGTTGAAGTAGATCTGCAATGTCAAATGTGACTTGTGTGCAAAATTTGAGGTCAATCGGACGTGATTTGGTAGGTTCCGGCATCGGATGTGAAAGTTAGAAGTTCAATAGTTCATTAGTCTTGAATTGATGCGCAATTCGTAGTTTTGATATTATTTGGTATGATTTGAGGCCTCGAGCAGGTCCGTGTTATGTTTTGGAACTGGTTGGTGTGATTGGACGGGGTCCCATGGGCCTCGGGTGTGTTTCGGGCCAAGTGTGGATGATTTGCTATTGCTGGTTTGCTGGTGCTGGTTTTGTCCTTCGCGAACGCGGAGGGTGAGACGCATTTGCGAAGAAGGAATTTGGACTGGGGCCTTTTTGTTCTTCACGTTCGCGATATGAGGGTCGCGTTCGCGAAACGTTGGGCAGTGGTGCTTCGCGTTCGCGAGCCCTGTCTCGCGTTCGCGTAGAGTAGATGGGGAGCTGAAGCAGGTTGTGCTTCGCGAACGCGAGGGGCTTTCCGCGTTCACGGAGAAGAAACTTTGGTCCTGAGTTTGCTAAGCTTCGCAAATGCGAGGGCAGTGTCGCGTTTGCGAAGAAGGTCGGACTAGGCATTGTCCTTTAAAGATGGGGATTTGGCTATTTTTATCTCATTTCCTCCATGGGAGCCGACCTAAGAGCGATTTTGGAGCACCATTTTTATCGTCAATCATGAGGTAAGTGATTTCTACTAGTTGTGAGTTAAATACAAGGTTTATATATGGATTTAGACATGAGAATTTGTAGAAATTTGGAATTTTGAAGGAAAACCTAGAAATTGGTATTTTTGAATTTTGATCACAAAATTGGACATGAAATTGGGAATAAATTATATATTTGAGTTTGTAGTGTTATGGGTAATGATTATCTTTGAAAATATTTGGAATATGGGCATGTAGACCCGAGGGTGACTTTATCAATTTTTCGAGCGGAGTTTAAAATTGTTATAAATTGATTTATTATGAGTATATGTTCATGGAATTTCACATTTATTTACTAGTTTTGGAGAGACGGGCGCCGGTTTGAGTTGTTAGAAAAGCTTTGGAGCCGATTATGGAATTTTGGGGCGAGGTAAGTCTCTTTTCTAACCTTGTAAGAGAGAATTAACTCCATAGGTGAATTGATTTAATATGTGCTTCTATTTGTGGGGTTTGTGTACGCACGAGGTGACGAGAATCCGTGCGTAGCTACTAATTATGCTTATGTCCGGGTAGTCTAGGACCCAAATCATGTTATACTTGCGATGTTTGCACCCTACTTGTTAATTTATTTGTTTAAATCATATTGGAACTTGATAAAGGAATTGTAAAAGGTTAAACTTCATTTGCTTGAGTTTTGGACGGGTCACTTGACCTTTAATGAGAATTGGTGTTTCTTTGAATATTAGCCTCTTAAAAATCTTGAATCGATTGTTTATAAAGTATTTTCTCTTCTCGTGGAGCGGGCCGAACGCCTCGGTAGTAGATAGATGCATCTATGGTTCGTGTCGTTCGACCCTCGGCAGTGCACAATTTATATATTTGTATATTGGATCGCACCGTATGACTTCGGCATAATTCGTGCGTAATAATTCTTGGAGTCCAATTATAATTGATATTATTTCATTGGCTTGAGAGATTAATTTATTAAATGATGGAAATTAATTTAGGATTTACTATCAGTGAAGGAATTATTTATTTATTTCTTGTTATTGAGTTTTCAGCTGTATTTACATAATCCATGCTTAATTATAATTCTGGTATTTTATTGTTAGCCCATAGTAAGTGTCGAAGTTGACCCCTCGTCACTAGTTCTTTGAGGTTAGACTAGATACTTACTGGGTATACGTTATTTTACGTACTCATGCTACACTTGCTGCACACTTTGTACAGGTATATATGTGTCTGATGGTTGTGGGCGCAGAGGCGCGACTATTGCGGGGAATTAGGTGAGCTACATCCCATGTTACGAGTCTGCAACACACAGAGTCTCCATCAGAGTGATTTACATTCTCCTGTCTAATTTGTATTTCAGACAGATGTTGTATTTTATCATATTTCCTAGTTGATGGTTATGCACTTGTGACACCGAATTTTGGGGGTTCCTACTGGATGTTTAGTATGGTAGTTCGCGTAATTATCATTGTGCCACCCTGTAAATTCTATTTCATACTATTTAATTAATGGAAATTATGATTTCAAAAGGAATAAAAAATGAGTAATTAAGTGGATCAATCATCGTTGGCTTGCCTGACGGTGGCGTTAGGCGCCATGACGACCTATAATGGATTTTGGGTCATGACACAGCTGGACTACCCTGATTTTAGGCGCTTTTTGCTGCTGTATTCATGAATACAACAGCGCGAATACATGTGAGTACACTACCGTAATAACTGAATAGTAGCTATAGGAAGTAGTTATGTATATGGTAGTTATAGGAAGTTAATAGCCACTAAACAATAGTGGTTTCTGAAAATTCCTCTTTTTTATACCATCAAACATTTCTATATATATAACATAACTAGTTTCTAGACACGTGCATTGTACGTGTAACCCATGTTAATCAGTACTATAAAATGATATAAGTAATATTAAAATACATGTGTGATGAGTAACACAAATAAGTAAATTTGAAGTGAATAAATATAAGCGTAAACTGATAAATGATGAGCTTATTTGACTGATTTGGTTGTCAAATTCAAATAATTGGATATCGGTTATACAATTGCATTTAGTTAGGTAAGTACGATGTATAATGAACTCAATTTTAATGTTATTAGGTACAATTTTAAATTTTAATTTTATCATATTGATCCAAATTATTTAGGCTGAAAGAGAGCGTACAAATTACTTTGCAATCAAACAAATGCAATACTATAAAGATGACCAAAAGCAATGAGAGAAAATTTAACTATATATATATATATATGATACTTCAGTGTACTCCTGTTATCATAAAAGGTTAAACTTTAACATAGTCTCTCATTTACTAATTATGTCTGAATTCTTCTTTTGAGGACTCCTTTTTACTCACCAAGAAAAAATAAACTTTTTTCATTTCAACCAAAAATAAACTTTGCAGGAAACATAAATTAAACACAGTAAAAATTAACAAATAAGGCTTGTACGATCTCAATGATCAATGTTTAGCAATAACGACAAAAGGTTTCAGCTTTCACTAATGTAATTAAAGTAATTTCTTCTAAGATCAAAGAAAATAAATTTGCCGTTGGAGAAAAATAAACAAAAACATATGAATAAATTTGAATGTAAGGTTAAGGGTTTTTTTTCTTCTTATAATAAGGATATGCAATTATTAAATTGTTGGTTATGATTTAAAATTAATGTGAAAAATAATTCAAGGAATAAAAGAAGATAAAGTTGATCGTACATGCCTAAACTGTAAGTATAGCAATGTACTTTGATTCCAAAGTAAAGAAAACGATAGACACTATAAAAATAATTAAAGAAGAAAAAATGAGTCTATTTTTTCAAAAGAAAAGATAAAGAAAAAACAAAAAATATGGAGAATGACACTTAATTTGAACGGTATATATCCTGGAATTGTTTTTTGAATTCTTACTGCCTTCTCAAAAACATGTATGTTTTGTCTCATACAGCTCCATAACCTGTCTTCACCACTGCCCTTAATCCAAACCAAAATCTGTTATATAGAAATCAGAAACAAATTTCTATTATCAAGAGATAATAGAAGCCAAAGACATAAGTTTTTCATTATATACAAAATCCGGAATCATGTCCAGTACATAAACCTGGGATGAAGGGGAGCGAGCAAGTGTCAAATCATGTATATGCTTCTTCTTTATCTGTATGAATAACTTTCATATGCACACTAAATATTGTACCTTTTTTTTTCTGTGATGAAACCTGAGAAAAACATCTCTGCTTCCAATTAATATTTATCTAGCATAACTAAGATTTAGCGGATAATAGTAAGCAAGAAACTACTTATGTAGGGAAACATCTCTTTTGACATCGCACGTTCTAATAGAGATCGTTGGGTCTCATGCATGTAATATTTTTAAGCATTTAGGAATTTAAACAGTCAAGCTATCGAAATGAAGAGTTAACTCAAAAAATGTTAAGTTACATATATCCATCAGAATAACACCAAATGCAATATTATTTAGTTAATCTCTTCATATTGCTCACATTCATATGACATTATTATATTTACGGAGGTTAACTCTACAATTTAAGTGCTTCAAAGAATACAATAATGATAGGTAAGTGGAGAGACGTAGAAAATGTTATTTCTTTAATGTTTTTACATTTAATAGGATCCTAATTTAATATTTTGAGGGCATTGATACGGCAAAATCAACATAGCAATAAGCCTATATTGCTATTTAGTTCAAATAAACCATTTAATAGGTGATGTTTTAATTTTACTTTTTTATTTAATGAGAGGTAATTTTAATATTAGATAAAGGATAATTTAGTCATTCAACTTTTGAAGGATATTTTTGTAAAATAACTTATTCTAAAAGTGTTCATACTTATAATATAATATGATTTTACTATAAAAGTTAATTTTTTTTCGAAATCAGATTTTTTATGTATATTGTACTTCTTTATAATAGGTTTTTACCTATAAGTGGAAGCATTTATTTTTGGTGGAAAATATGATGTTGATAAAAATAATGTATTTTGTGATAAAAACACCACATCTGATATAAAAAATGTTGCTGCCCAGGATCGAACTGGGGACCTTCAGTGTGTAAGACTGACGTGATAACCACTACACCACAGCAACTTCTGACTATAACAAAGAAGATGTTATATATATAATCGATGACTGTCATTAAGTTTTCACTAGCGTGGAGCACTGACAATCACTGGTTTAACTGAATATTGAGAATTATATTCTTGAAACAAATTCCTTATGTGAAGATGAATATTTTGCAGCTTGATTTATTGTTCATGTACGCGGTTGGAGTCAAGGAAATAGAATCGATCCAGTATATGCAATTAAAATTTTAAGAATTGATTCAATATTGAATCTCAGATCTCCATAAACACCAAAATAAATTATGAGTTCTTTTATTTTCTCAAACAACTATCACAGTTTTACAATAATTATAATAGGTAACAAACTTCTCACTTTCAAACATAAAGTACAACAAGTTAAAAAACTACATGCAATTGGCAAAATATTATGCTAAATCAAATTCACTCAAACAATAATCCAGATCCTTGGAACTTTTGTTCAATAATATGATTGAGTTTCTCCGTCATCTCTAATGTGAAGTAATTTTTCCAGTCTCCAACTTTTCCTCGACGAAAAAACACTTTATTTTCCTCTCCAGTTGACAGTTTCTCATTCTTGTTCACCTCCAAATTGCTCAAATTCTCAAAGCTACACATTTTTAAAATTTCATCCACCACTCCAGATTTTTCTTCCTCTATAGAGAATGAACATCCCAAGAATTCAGCTAATCGTTTCAGTTGAATCTCGGGTTGTTCCTTCATCTCTTCATACATCAAGAAAAGTACTTTTTTAGGATTTTCTATGCTTTTTTTCCAATAATCTAACACATGATTCCAAAACGGACCATAAAGGCTCACTCCCTTACAGAAAAGATCAAGCATTTCTTCAATGGAATTGGTTCCCATGTTTTCGATTCTTAAATTATTTGTGAAATGAAATAATGAAATAAAAATGTCCCTAGGATTCCTACATAAGTAAACAAGTTTGTTTTTGGAATGTTGGACGGATTTTGGTAATGAACCATAGGGTAAATGAGTGGACAACAATCTAGGTGAAGTAAAGGATGAAAAATTAGGGACTTGTCCATCAATATAAAGCTTAAGTTCCAAGAATGGAACAAGATCATGAGGATTATTGACGAGTAGAGGGTGATTTTGTTCTGAAAAAGGAAAGCGAATTCGGTTTACTAGAGCGAACACGAGTGCTTTTAACCAAGTAGTTCCTGATTTAGGAGAGGTAACAAGGATGATATCGCTATCTTGAGCTTGAAATTGTTGTTGACATGCAATTACACCTTGTAAATGCCTTGGTGCTATCCAAAAACCTTGGTAGTTGTAGATATGTGATGCAAGCCATCCTCTTTCTTTTGGTAAAGTTAAGAGCAATTTCTTACTCTCTTCATTGAGTTCATCCTCTCGTAAATACTTGGGAGGAATTAGCGGAGACGTTTGAGATGTTGTCATTGTTTTAAAGAGGATGTTTGAGTATTTATTTTTAGTTTGTAGGATGAAGATTTACTCATGGGTGTGTATATATATATATATATAGAGCTGAATCACAAATTCCATTATTTTACGGTAAATCCAAATATTTATACATGCATGCATATTAGGAGTACCATTTCGGTGCAAAGGAGTAAAATTTGTGCAGTGTATAGCTTGATTAAATAATTACTAAGTAGTAAGAATCAAGGCAGATAGTCCAATACCAATTTCACTATCTTCTTCTTTTGCTAAAGCAGTGGTGTCCAGTTTAATGTGAAAACCTCGATTACGCTATCAGGTACATGCTATTTTTTACTAGCACAAATACATATAATTCTGTTCACTATGTAGATGTAAAGAAATAACTTAGATTTTTTTTTTCTCTACCAGGACTATTTTCACTATCTTAGTTTAATTATCCATTGTTTTTGGTGATGTTTTATAGGATAAAGCTCATATTATCACAACCCATATATAACTTATAGAAGCTAAGACCTAAAAGTTGAAATTACGCAAAAATGGTATATGTTGCCGAGTATTTGTGTAAATATCCCAATTTACTTTCTGATCTAAATTATTTTTCTACCATTTCATATTTGAGTTTAAGTTAGATATATCGTCAGTTTAAGAATTTTTTATTCTATTAGATTATCCTTATTTGTTGTATCACGTAGCCTATTTTGTTTTCAAGATTACATATCCCACATTATATAAAAAAATTATTTGTAGATAATCTTTGAGTGACCTGAAAGTATAAAAAATTCTTTAGAGCAAGAACGTATATAATTTAAACTCGAGCTACACAGCTATCTAATATTTATGCCGAACTATATCGGAGTCCGTGATATAGCATATATTTTCAATCGCTTGAATTTCAAGTTAGTGGTTGAAGACAAGATCTAGTGGAGAGATCTTCTGATAATACTTTTTAGAAAAAGCTACAACCAATACATATCTAGTGCTAATAGATTAATTCATAGTACATTAAGACGTAATAACAAATATATTAATCGATACAAAAGTCTCTTCTTTTTGCTTTGTTAATATCTGATATAACCTGTCTGGTTAATTAGATGGTATTAATTGATTAATTGATATTTGATATAAGCTTTAAAAAAAATTAAAGCCTCCTAGTCATAACCTTAAACTTATTTGGGGCACATTCATACGCAAATTATTTGTATCCCAAAAACATATTTTTGTTACGACAATTCTTCGAGATATGCCTTTTCCATTAATCATTTGAAAAAAGAAGTATGAATTAAACAGAAAAATGAAGGAGATATATATACATTATTTTAGATATTATTAATAATTATGCTTATGGTCTCTAATGGGACTTAAATCCTTAATAATGCAACTCCATCTTTATCTAATACACAATCAAATCCCCACAATGATTTGCTATAATCATGCATATCGGCTGATGCAAGCATATATTTAAATAATCCTCCTATTTCAACAACCAATATATTCAAGAATAATATATTAAACGTTAATTAGTTTCATTTTCTTTTCTACGTGACAAACACAAAATGTGTAAATAATGTAATAACCTTGTAGAAAAATATCAAGTATATATTAGGCAATTATGGAAATTACTGCTTTTTGCTTAACATTTTGTTAACAAGTTGGCAGTTGAACCTTAACTTTTAAATCATTAATAGTGCAGTAAAAGCGAGAACGAAGTTGGAAGTATAATTTTCTTTATAAGAGGAAAAATTATCTTCTGTTATATCAAATATAGTTCTTATAATTATAGAACTAAAATAATATTTGTTTACCTGTAAAACGGTACAGTTGAATTTATACGTGGTTTATAAAAAACGAATCGATTTGATCCCAAAATGATAAATAAATTAAATAAGAATGTAAGACTTAGCGTTGAAATCGAGATAAGACATCATAAATCTTGGTTTCGGGAACAGAGCTTCCGGAGGAAGTAACAACAATATAAATAAGTAAGAAAATAAAATATTATTGAGCTTTGAATAGTATATAACACAAGTGTATCAGAAAATTCGTGTCCTTACAATGGTTGTTGAACTCTCTATTTATAGTTGCACCTAGGGAACAAGGACCTAGGATCAAGCCCATCTTAAATGATAATTATGGGGGTCATTGAAGAATGTGTAACATCAAGTTATGAATATCATATTCTCTGTAATAGCCTATGTATTTAATGCTGTAGAATATTCTCCATTGAATGTTACCGGGTGACAGGCATTTAATTGTCTTTATGAGAAACATAACCTTTGGGGACATCCGAGATTGCTGCCTCCGGGCTTGATTTCCACCTGTCTCACTTTTCATCTGTCTCCGGCTCTACGTATCGTTTAACTATGCAAACATTTAATATGAACATATTTTACCCTATACAGATACCAATACCTTTCTTGGTGGGAAATTCTCTGACCCCCTCTGAAAAGTTTCTGACGCTTGATTAGACGTATGTTTTTCCGCATTTAATGCCCCGAATACGCGTCATCCCACGATCCATCCGCTTATTCCTTTACTTAGCCGCCTATTCCTTTACTTATACGCTTCAACCTTCTTCTTTTACACTTCATAATTTTCTAAACTCTCTCAAACGTTCTTTACTCAACTCACACTTATTTTCAACTTTCTTTAATTTTGTTCTTCACAGAAAAACCCTTACTTTCTTCTGATAACTATGGACTGCGCTTTCAAAAACTCCAATTCTTCAAAGAAAAAAGAGAACACTGACAATGCTTCTCCTCCTACGGTGAGAACCATTATCCTCAGAAGGCTTACTACAACTAAGGACTTCGAAGAGAAGTTTCCTTCTGCTAACCCCGTACATGGGCTGTTGGTGTATATCCTTCTTCCATCCATCCTTCTAGTATCTCTGCTGTGAAGGAAGATTGTGGTTATTAAGATTTGAACATCATCGCTCCTGATCTAGCGGAGCGGGTAACCTTCTCCAAGAAGGGTTTTAAATACGTTAACACGTACCCCTTCACTTTGGCCCCATTCTCATTAAGCGGAGGGCTTGACTCTGTGATCTTGGAGTTTTGCTTCCGTTACCAGGTCTGCTTGGCACATGTGAGCCCTTCTAAGTGGAGGACGGTCGTCTGTCTTCGTCGTTTATGACAGGAGACGGGGAAGGATCTCTCCCTGGCTCGACTGATGAGCCTTTATTCCCCTAAGATCTTCCGTGGGGAAATGATAAACTTCAGCAAACATGGTCACCATGCTCTGTTCACCAGCATAGATGATGACAATGATTGTGGATGGATGGAGCAGTTCATTGTAATTGCCACCAGGGACATCATCCCGGCCACAACTCCACCATTTCCTGACTCATGGAATCGTACACTTAAGTGCAACGTTTGTCCTTTCTTCTAGTTAAAGGTTGTCCCATGCTACTCGGTTGACACCACCAAGGGTTGAAGGCTTGGACCAGTGGGTTCAGAAGATTTTAGACGTCAGTACGCCTGAAACCCACCCGTGGAAAGAACTGGCCCTTAAATATGTGTGGAAGGCCAAATATCATAGTAGTTTGAACTTATCTTGTTTTTACCTTACATATCGGAAAACTGGCTAACTTTTCTTACTTGTTGAATTCAGGTCTTCTGCAGGGCTCTGTTACCATTCCCAAGGAGGATGTTCTAGCTGATCATGCTGATGCGGCGAGGTTTCTGCATGAGGCTTTCACTCGAACGGGTGTCATCGGGCCTGCTTCCGGTGCAAGTGCTTCTTCTCGGAGTCCCCGACCGGAGAACAAGCAACAAAAAAGGCGACGTTCTTCCACGGCCGAGGAAAAAAATAAAAAGGCGAAGAGTATCGCACCCAAGCCAGCCGCAGATACTATGGTGATCGATGATGATGGAGGAGCCAGTGATGAGAGGGCTTCTCTACATAAAAGACGACGACCTTCATCATCTCAACAGAATGCTTAATCTGTTGAGCAAGTTACACCAACCGAGGACGACGTTCAGGCGCTCTGGGGGGAATGTGATATAGTAGAAGATGCCAACTTTCATTTCTGAGTCCCAGTCATTGTTCCCGGTATTGTAAGGCTGGGTACCGGGTCTCTCCCATCTTCGATTGATGAGAAATCAATAACTAGCACTGCTTTTGCCGCGGCTACTTCTCAACCTATAACGCAATCAACTTCATCTCCTTCTTCGCCAATCTTGCTTCTGCCACCAGCAACTGCTACATCATCTCTACCAGCCGCAGCCATCCGAGAGGAGGATGTCCCTCTTTCCCAGACCCTAGTTCATGGGAATTTGGGACATAACTATTCAAACCCCTCCAAAGATCCAAGAGGAGGAGGAGTGTCTCCCTCTCGAATTCTACCGGATGCTATCTGCTGTCCCGGCCAGTGCAACTTGCTAATTATCTAAGGCCTCAGAGAAGGATATGAATAAAATACAGTCTCTCTCGGTAGAGTGTATGGTGAACAATGCCATGCACAATGCAGCGGCGGTACGATCTTTGTTCCCTATGTTGTTCCATTTATCTTTGTTATGGTAGGATTTATAATTTGTACTTCTGTTTTGCATGTTAACTTCTTTGCTTCCGAGGGCCTTCAGAGGTTGATCCTTGACAAAGAAAAACTCACCTCTGAGCAGGATCAATTATTAGCCTAGCGAGATCAAATTATTGCTTGCCTCCCAAAACTGGAAGCACAAGCTGCTGTGGCCGTTGAGTTGGAGGTTCGATTGCAGCAAAGCGAGCAAATGGTAGTGACCCTCAGCCAAGAGGTTTCCCTTTTAAGGTTAAAGTTTGAAGAAGCTAAGGCAAAGTGGGTTGAGGTCCTAAATATCGTTCTTATTGCTGCCGATTGCGAGGCTGCCTCTACTAAAAGCTGAATAATTTGGAGGCAACCTTGAACTCCAAAGATGAATAAGTTGTTGCTGCTGAGGAGAAGTATGCCCGGATTAAGGAGAAGTATATGAAGGTTATGGAACATAATAAAGTTTACAACTCCACCATCTGTGACCTCGACATCAGCCTTCAAGCCATTAGGTCTGAGAGGAATAATCTTTCGACCGTGGTTGACCAACTTAAGGAAGAGCTTCAGTGCCGAGCGGCTTCCCTCATTGTTGAAAAACTATACTCTATGTATAGCATGGGGAGAAAAACCTTAGAAGAGGCCAAAGCGGGTGTTATTGATTTTGATGCCGAGATATCCAAGGCATGTGAGCTGCAGTCAATTGCCCGAAGAGGCCTTCCGGTCTAACCTGATGCGACTAATTCCTCTGGTTTTGGTTCTGTGTTCTGAGGAACTGAAGAAGAACTTGAAGGGGATGATGATGAAGGTCAAGACCTTGGGCCGGGGTTGGTCGCGCAGTCCCCGATCCCGATGATATAACTTTGTTCCCGGATTTTGTAGTTTCGTCAATGTGGCAGTCATGTTGTCATATTTCTCATATCATTCCCCCCTCCCCCCCTCCCCCCCGTGTTCAAATGCGAATGATGCGGATTTGAATAGTGGAAGTCTTTCTCCTTTGAAGATTTCACCAGTGAATGGTTGGATAATCTTTGGTTCGATAGCAAGCTTCACTTCCCATTAGGAACTTTGCTATAGATCCAAAGACTATCTAACCACCCTCGGTGGCTTACACTCGTGAACGATTGGGTAACCTTTGGCCCTATAGCAAACTTTATTTCTCGGTACGAACTTTGCTACCGAGCGAAAAATTATCTAACCATCCCGTAGCAGTTCTCCGCTTCCATGCCTTGTTGTTTAAAGATCTTACTTCTGCTAATGATGTTTCCTTTGTAGTATGCTTTTCGTTACCACCTCGTTAAAAACCTTGCCAAAAAAACCCAATTGGGACAAAAACTGGAAGAAGGGAAAAAGAGTGGAGCACATACTTTCAGTACATGCATTGTTCATCAGCAATAGTATCTTTTGAGTTGTGCCACATTCCATTTGCTCGGCAATTTTACTCCGTCTTGATTTTCTAACTCGTATGACCCCTTTCCGGTGACAGCTGAAACCCGGTAGGGGCCTTCCCACGTTGGACCTAGCTTTTTTGCATTGAGCTCCTGGGTGTTTTGAGTTACTTTTCTTAAAACCAAGTTTCCTACTTTGAAATAACGGAGGTTGGCTCTTCGATTATAATATCTTTCTATTTTCTATTTTTGGGCCGCCCTTATATGCGCCAAGCCTCTGCGT
This sequence comes from Nicotiana tabacum, assembly GCF_000715075.1. Taxonomy (NCBI): domain Eukaryota; kingdom Viridiplantae; phylum Streptophyta; class Magnoliopsida; order Solanales; family Solanaceae; genus Nicotiana; species Nicotiana tabacum. Next base: position 15,213,751 of record NC_134103.1, read on the forward strand.
TCATCGAGCAGCACAAATCTGACCAATAATGCTTCATTTTTTGCTTTTTATCCGCCCGAAAATATCTCACGATAGGTTCTCCTACTTTCACCGGGATCAAGGCTTCTGCTCCGTATACGATAGAGAAATGAGTCTCCCCCGGGCTTGATTTGGTCGTTGTTCGATACGCCCACAGTACTCCTGGTAGCTCTTCCGGCCATTTGCCTTTGGCTGCTTCCAATCTCTTTTTGAGATTTTGGATAATCGCCTTGTTTGTTGATTCTTATTGACCGTTTGCACTCGGGTGATAAGGTGATGATTTTGATTTTTAGATCTTCAAGGAATTTTGTGACCTTTGCACCTATAAATTGTGGCCCGATGTCGTAGGCTATCTCTTTTGGTATCCCGAATCTGCAAATTATATTCTCCCACAGAAAATCTACCACTTCACGCTCGCCGATTTTCTGGTAAGGACCTGCTTCAACCCACTTAGAAAAGTAGTCCGTCAAAATCAAAAGAAATCTTACCTTACCGGGAGCTGGTGGTAGCGGACCGACTATATACATCCCCCATTTCATGAATGGCCAGGGCTACAAAACCGAGTGCAGTAGCTTTGCCAGTTGATGTACCAATGGTGCGTGGCGTTCACATTTATCGCATTTCTGAACATAAGCCTTAGCATCTTGTTCCATCCGGGCCCAGTAGTATCTTGCCCTAATTAGTTTTAATACCAAGGAATTCGCACCCGAGTGATTTCTGCAGATCCTTTTGTGGACTTCTCTCATGACATAGTTAGCTTCGGAAGCTCCCAAACATCGAGCCAACGGGCCTTGGAAAGATCTTCTATACAATTGACCCCCCTTGAAGCTGTATCGAGCTGGTTTAGTACGAAACGCCCGAGATGCCTTGGGATCTTCAAGTATCTTTCCGTGTTTGAGATAGTCAATGATCTCATTTCTCGAGTCCCTGGCCAAATTGGTCACGTTTACTTAGTAATAGTCGTCAACGTCCAATACCGAATGCATAAGCTGCACGACCGTACCAGAGTCTATTCCCTTCATTTTCGTGGTCAATCCCAGATTGGCTAGTGTATCTGCTTCCGTGTTTTCTTCCCTCGGGATGTGTATAATTGACCATTCCTGGAACCGTACGAGCAGAGCCTGGAGTTTCACTACATATTGTTGCATGCATTCTTCTTTGGCTTCGAAGATCCCGTAGACCTGATTTACTACCGATTAGGAATCATATTTGATTTCTATGACCTTTGTTACACCCCATGTTTTCGTACGTGGAGGTACGCCATAAGTAAATTGATATAAGCTAGGAAATGAGATATTACCTTCCGCATTTTCGTACGTTAAAGTTTCGTCGTAAGCTAATCACGTAAGTTTGGGAATGAGATTATTTTGAGATTTTTAGCATTATGCTATTTCAAACAAGTGATGAGTAAATTCGTGAAGGTGAGAGTATAAGCAAATCAAAGAAAATGAATTTTCGTCAAAGTTTGACATGTTGGGATAAAATACGTCCCGAGCTAAAATACCCGATATTTATGGACTAATGCCATACAAAGTACCATATGACCATGATAGTAAGGTGTATAAGGTATATTAAAAGTGGGTAGTATTTTAAGTAATTTGAGATAATCCTTAATTATGTGAATTATTGGATAATGGGGGAATTAACAAGTTAATTAATTATTAGTGATTGATTAATTAAAGTCTTTTGGATAAAGACTAAGGCAAAACGTGGAAGCCACATGGAAATATATTAGGTGACTCTTTTATCACCTTGCAAGGTGGCAACACTTCAAGAGGTGGGCACCTTATCTCTTTGGATTAAAGAATGTCATCAAATCACTTCTTTGATGGACAGAAATAAAGATACTTCATCTTCAAGTTACGGATGAACTTCAACAAGAAAACTTATGCAATATTATGATCAAAATTACAAAAAAAAGGGAGATGTTTTACATCTACCAAGCAACGGATTTTCAGCAAAAGAAGTTATACTACGTGATATTATAGCAACGGGATTTTGTGATTCTAAGGGAGTACGGTGCAATCTTTCTCAAGAATATCATACGGATTTTTTCCTACTTCGATCCGCCGTTACGCGTTGTCGCAATCAACACTGTTAAAGGGATTGTCAAGAGAATCGGTTCAGGTATGTTAAGGTTATTCCTTCTTTCTTTTGGCATGATCTATACGACACAAATGAAATGAGCAAATTCACAATTTCCATAAATGACTCTATTCATAGAAATACTAGAGATGCTTATGTTCTTGATTCCCCATGTGTCATATTATTCTATCATCTGTTCATGGGTCTCAGAAAATACGTAAGTTGATAAAGTTTATTTCATGATATTAATCAAAGGCAAAATGGTCTTATGACACTCCGAAAGATTTTATTGATGTACTTCTCATGTATTGCATTTATTTACATTGACCCATGACCAGATGGTGTTATATACGCGTATATATGTATATTACATGTATATGGGATATGGAAAAAGGTTACGTCGTTATATACGCACTACCACCCGATCAGCTGGTATATGTTGATGATTTTGCCCACAGTGGCCGAGATGATATGATGGGATACCCTCATAGGCTTGATGATGTTATGAACGCATATACCTATGCATGGTATGACATTTATATGCATATGCATGACATTATAAATATGAAGTGATTCACAGAGTTATTCAGATATACATGCCGAGTCTTTTACTCCATGTTTCTCTCATGTCTATTGTTTACTGATTTTCATTCCTTCAAAACTCGGTACATTATTTGTACTGACGTTCCTTTTGCCTGGGGACGCTGCGTTTCATGCCCACAGGTCCCGATAGACAGGTCGAGAGTCTTCCAGGTAGGCTATCAGCTCAGTGGAAGATGTTGGTGCGCTCTATTTGCTTCGGAGTTGCTATTGGTCAGTATGATTAGGCATGTATTGATTGGTATGTCGAGGCCCTGTCCCGGACTTATGACATTTATGTACTCTTAGAGGCTTGTAGATATATATCATGTATATGTAAGATTGTATGGCCTTGTCGGCTTATGTTCAGTGTACGAATGATTATTTTGGCCTTATAGGCCCGTACGTCATACGTATAAGTTTGGATTACATGTTGGGTCGACCAAGGTCGAATATTTTCCCCATGTTTTATTCTACTTATCTTACGACAACCTCTCTGTCTCATTTACCTATAATAGTATGATACAAAAGATACGTTACGTAAGTACTCGGCTGAGTAAGGTACCGGGTGACCAATTGGGAGTCGCATTTGATTTCTATGACCTCGGAGTCCAGTCCCCGGGCCAGCTTGAGTCCTGCAATCAAAGATTCATACCCTGCTTCATTGTTAGTCAGAGGAACGGTTCTTATGTCCTTCCTTAGGGTATCTCCTGAGGGTGTGGTTAGAACTATGCCGAGCTCAGACCCTTTCACGTTAGAAGCTCCGTTCGTGAACAAGGTCCAACCTCCTGATATCGATTCCGACACCATCACTGCTTCTTTGGTAGCCAAAGGTAGCAGTCCCGGACTGAAATCGGCCACAAAGTCAGCCAAAGCTTGTGACTTAATCGCATTTCTAGGTTTATACTCTATGTCAAATTCACTCATTTTGGCTGCCCACTTGTCCATCTGACCTGAAAGTTCAGGATTATGAAGGATATTCCGTAGGGAAAAGGTTGTCACCACGGCTATCAGATGACATTGGAAATAAGGCCTAAGCTTTCGAGCGGCGACTACAAGAGCTAAGGCCAATTTTTCAAGATGTGGGTAGCGAGTTTCAGCTCCTGTTAAAATTTTACTAACATAATTGATAGGACATTGCGTACCTTCGTCCGTACAGAATAAAACAACACTTACCGCTACCTCCGAGACCGCAAAGTAAGTCAGCAATTGTTCGCCTTCCTCCAATTTTGATAGTAATGGAGGGCTAGATAAATACCTTTTCAAATCCTTCAGAGCCTGCTGCCATTCCAGAGTCCATCCAAAGTTATTTTTCTTTTTGAGAAGTGAAAAGAAGTGATGACATTTTTTACGAGGACCGAAAAATAAATTTGCTTAAAGCGGCCAGTCTTCTTGTCAACCTTTGAACCTCTTTCACGTTTGACAACTGGTCAGGGATGTCTTCGTTGGCCTTAGTTTTATCGGGATTGACTTCGATCCGTTTTTGCGACACCAGGAACCCCAAGAACTTATTGGAGCTGATTCTAAATGCACACTTTTTGGGGTTAAGCTTTATGTTTTGCTTACTTAAGATGTCAAAGGTTTCTTGCGGGTGTTTAAGATGATAATCTGTGTTCAAAGACTTAACCAGCATATAATCTATGTAAACTTCCATAGTTTCCCTATTTTCTTCTCAAACTTTTTGTTTACAAGCCGCTGATAAGTGGCTCTAATATTTTTTATCCCGAAAGGCATCATATTATTGCAATATGTGGCATCTTCGAGTTCATCTTGATTTGATTGTACCCAGAGTAAGCATCGAGGAAACTCATTAACTCGTGCCCGGCCGTCGCATCAATCATTTGATCAATGTTTTGGCAATGGGAACGAGTCTTTGGGACACGCCTTATTTAGATCCTTATAGTCTACGCACATGCAAAATGTATTATTCTTTTTTGGAACTACTACTACGTTATCTAGCTAGTCAGGATACTTTACCTCTCAGATTGAACTGATATCAAGCAAACAAGTTACCTCTTCTTTGACGAATTTGTTTCTAAGCTCGGCAATAGGGCATTTTTTCTGCCTTACCAAGGGGATGTTAGGATCCAGGCTTAGTTTATGCATGACCACTTTTAGCGGGATACCTGTTATATCCGCTTGCAACCACACAAAATGGCCAACGTTAAAATTAAGAAATTCTACGAATCCTGACCTGAGCTCAGGGTTTAGTCATGTCCTCAAGTGGAACTTCCTCTCTAGGAATTTTTCAAACAAGGCGACTTGCTCGAGTTCTTCCGCTGTGGATTTTGTTGCATCCGTTTCTTCTTGTACTTGAAAATATCTTGGTACCAGATAGGATTCCGATGACTACTCCCCCTGGTTGACCTCGTCCAGCTCAGGAGCAGGCGTCGATTCCTGTAATTTCTATGCTGTATACTCCTTCCCTTTGCTATTGGAAACTGAGATCGCGTTTATCTCCCTTGCTGCCGATTGATCTCCTTTTATATGCTTAATTCCTTCCGGAGTCGGGAATTTTAGAAGTTTATGATACGTTGACGGTATAACCTTCATCTCATGCAGCCATGGTCTTCCAAGAATGATATTGTAGCATGTATCACCATCTACTACTTTAAAAAGGGTTGTCTTCATTACACCCTCGGCATTCGTGGGCAGCAATATTTCTCCTCGAGTTGCTACACTTGCCAAATTGAACCCGACGAGGAGCTTTGTGGCCGGAATAATCCTTCCGGTTTTCTTGGCTTGTTCTAGCACTCTCTGTTGGATAATATTGGTTGAACTCCCTGGGTCCACCAAAACACGCTTAATTTTAAAATCCAAAACATTAAGGGAAATTACGAGGGCATTGTTGTGCGGCAGCAATAGTCCATCTGCGTCTTCCTCTGTGAAAGTAATGTGATCCTCAGTGAATTCCCAGAGTCTCTTAATGTGGGTTACTTATACCTTCGTCTTTGTCGCCGCCGAAAATGTCACACCATTAATATCGTTCCCTCTGAAAATCATATTGATTGTCAGATAAGGAGGATCTTCTCCTGCTTTAGAGGGTTCCGCATTATCCCGGTTGTGGCCGTAGTTGTTTTTAGTCCGGTCGTGTAAAAGTTCTATGAGATGGTCATTTTTCAGCAATGTCACCACTTTCTCGCGCAAATACCGACAGTCCCCAGTCCGGTTACCGTTGGTCCCATGGTATTCACACCACAAATTAGGATCTCTCTTACTAGGATCGAGTCTTATTGGCTTCGAGAATCATGATTCCTTAATGTTCCTCATAGCCGATACTAGTTCCACTACGCTGACGTTGAAGTTGTATTCGGATAGCCTGGAGTGTAAGGAATATCGAGAACCCGATATCTCCTTGTCCTACAATGATCTGGTATTCCGGCCACAATCAGCTATCCTATCGGTAGCGAATCTATCCGCCGACTGAAAACCTTTGTCGTGTCCTTCGGCCCTTTCATAGGGCAAAAATCATCTTCTAGAAGACCGTCGATCTATGCCGAAATCATCCTTCGATTTCTCCTTATTCTTCTTCCAGTCCCGACCCTTGGTTGATGCTGGGAAACCAAGCTGATCATCCTCAATTCTTATCTTTGACTTATACTGGTTGTGAGCATTCGCCCATGTTGTTACTTGGAACTCGAGAAGACTTTCTTTCAATTTTTGGGAAGTGTCAGAACTTCTCGGATTCAGCCTTTTAGTAAATGCTTCAGCTGCCCATTCGTCTTGTACGACCGATAGCAACATCCTTTCTTTCTAGAATCTGGTCACGAACTCCCGCAACAATTCAGACTCTCCTTGTGCAATCCTGAATATGTCGGCCTTTTGGGCCTATACCTTCCTGGCCCCGCATGGGCCTTGATACAAGAATCCGCAAGTATATCGAAGGAATCTATTGAGTGCTCGAGTAAAAGCAAATACCATGTCAAGGCCCCTTTCGTGAGGGTCTCCCCAAATTTCTTCAGTAAGACTGACTCTATCTCGCACGGAGCTAAATCATTCCCCTTCACCACCGTTGTATAGGTGGTGATGTGCCCCCGAGGATCCGAAATCCCATCATATTTCGGCATGTCTGGCATCTTGAACCTCTTCGGGATCAACTCTGGTGTCGCGCTTGGTTTGAACGGCTAATGGGGGTATTTCTTCGAGTTCGGTCCTTTCAATACTGGCAGTGTACGTAATTTGTTCCATTTGGGCGTTTATTTCCCTCATAAACGTCATGAGTTTGGTTTTACAAGGATTATTCTCATTGTTTTTACCGGATCCGCTATCGTCCCCCCGACACTGTTGAAGCCGACTTCGCCCCTCGGGGTGTTGTTGTCAACCCTCTGCATTGTTTGGTTTGCGGGAGCACCGGGAGAAACTGGACCTCGTCTATTCGCATTTTGGAAGCACCCGACAACGCCTGCCTCAACTCCATCATGACCTGATCTTGTCGTCAGAGATGGCCCATAATAGCCTTTTGTTGCTCCCTCAAGATTCTTACTGTTTCAGCAACGTGCTCGTCTTCAGCATCATCAGGAGTTGTTTCTCGAACATGTCATGGATATTGCCCGCCGTGGACTGGCGTGGCCTCATCCCCCCTCATTGCGGGTATCACTAATTGAGTCTTCGTGATTAAGCTAATTTCCTTGGGCCTCAACTTTGTGTACGATATTGACATCATTATGTGCCATTATTTTTACAATTTGTTTTAAGAACAAAGAATCAAACAGGTTAGTAATAGATGCAAGGATCAACTAAATTACACAACTGTCTAAGCCCCACAGTGGACGCCAAACTATTTACCTGTAAAATGGTACAATTGAATTTACATGTGATTTATAGACAATTGAATCGATTTGATCCCAAAATGATAAATAAATAAAATAAGAATGTAAGACTTTGCGTTGAAATCGAGATAAGACAGCAGAAATCTTAGTTCCGGGAGCAGAGCTTCTATAGGAAGTAATAACGATATTAATAAGCAAGAAACTAAATGTTATTGAGTTTTGAACAGTATATAGCACAAGTGTATCAGAAAATTCGCGTCCTTACAATGGTTGTTGAACTCATTATTTATAGTTGCACCTAGGGAACAAGGACATATGATCAAGCCCCTCTTAAATGACAATTATAGTGGCCATTGAAGAATGTGTAACGGCAAGCTCTGAATGCCATATTCTCTGTAACGGCCTATGTATTTAATGCTATAAAATATTCTCCATTGAATGTTACCGGGTGGCAGACATTTGTTTGTCTTTATGAGCAACATTCCCTTCGGGGACATCCGAGATTACTGCCTCCGAGCTTGATTTTCACCTGTCTCCTTTCCATCTGTCTCCGGCTCCACGTGTCGTTTAACTATGCGCGCATTTAATATGAACATATTTTACCTATACAATGTCCTAGTTTGTACGTTAATCAGTAGAAAGTAACTTGAATACTCCATTGACCTTTATTTCACTAAAAGTACAATTTGTTAGAGAATACTACACTTGTTCTTCATTGATTATTTAAGAATTTTCGAAGAGCTTTAAATGGTTTTGGGCTACTCTACTCGTAAAGTTTTGGATTGGATATTCAAATTCTTTCACATAGTATTAGAGCTCCATGCAGATTCATATGTTATCAGAGAGGCCCACGACAACAGGATTTCATAATTATTGTTCGTTTGCAAGGCCCGAAGTTTTATGCCTCCACTTATGCTATTTAGTAGTTCCTCCGTTTAATTTATATGACATAGTTTGGCTCGGCACAGAGTTTAAGAAAAAAAGATGATTTTTAAAATTTATAGCTTTAAAAACTTAAAGGGTAAAATCTTTGTGGAGTCATAACATTTGTGTGGTTATAAAATCTTTTCGCTAAAGATAAAATGAGTAAAATAAAAAGTTTAAAGTCGAATTGTTTTCAAATATAAAAATATATTATTTTTTTTGGAATGAACTAATAAGAGAGTTTGTCATATATATTAAAATGGTGGGAGTATTTGTTAATAGAAACAAAAAGGGAGAAGAAAAATAAAGGAGTATTTTTTTGAAAGAAGAAATAGAAGTATATATTCAATTCAGTATACTTTGATTTCTTATGAAAGTAGCAACATCATTTTTAGTTGACTGCAGGAATATCTCAGTTTTTTTTATTTTGTTCTTTTAAGACACAATGCGTTAAGAGACCTGGCAAATTTATTTTTTGGATTAAATCGTCGGAAAACTTTTTGGCTAATTTGTAGGTTTACTACTTAAATTAAAATAGCTGGTTGATGTATAATTCATATATAATATATGTATAATCATGTATCATTAGTTTATAAATATGTATATCGACTAGAAAAAATAAACAACGGGTCTAGCGGACTATTTGGGTAAAGGTTACCTGAAAAGACTAATTATGCTTATATAGTCTCAAATGCATTTAATTATACTAGTCTTACGGTACGCGCTTTGCACGTGTACCTGCACGTATCAATGAATATACAATTTTCAAAATTACATAAATAATGTATTTTTCGTTATTGAACAAATATTAAAGAAAGAAATGTAAGTTCCTGAAATAACGAATTTTAATCTAACTAAGCTAGATCAATAAAATAAAGAAATCCTACTCCACATAAGTTTTTATATGCCCTTATTATGATTTATGAGGCGTGAAATATCTTATAAAAATTATTGTTATCTTTGTTACCAAACACTATAAGCAAATAACACACAAAAAAAAAATACTTTTACCACAATTATTCAAAGATAACAAAATAAATTAAAGAATTTGAATCTTACTACTAATTTTATTCCTCGATTAATAATTTGCTTAGATATAAATATTATTATAGATTTTAAAATATAATTAAATATATAATTACAAAAATATTTAATAATAGAAAAAAGAAAAAGAAAAAAAAGTGATTGACAAAAACTTAAGTAAATTCTTCAAGTTGTCCTAGAAAGAATAGAGTTATTGTACTGGAATTCTAAGTAACAATATCAAAATTTATAGTAATAATTTTTTGTCAGTTCTTTCAGCCCTCCTAGAAGAGGTATTCTACAGAATTCTAGTTCCACCTTCAGTTTGAGAAGGATAGATGATATATCCTTTTATTTATACAAATGCTCGATATCAATTACTATTATTTATTACTTATTTTCTCACAAAAATCTTACATAAAATTTGTGCTCAACTTACTTTCTAAAATAAAAAAGAAAACAAAAAAATGTAGACGGACTAAATAAAAAATAAAATCAATGTCAAATTGAATTCGGTTCTTTCAATTCTTTTGGATTCCTCACCTTCAAGAAAGTAAATGTTATATGAAGTTTCGTAAGTTAGGTTTTATATATTACTTAATTACTACTCCTATTTTAACATGTAGCTCTATAAGATAAATTTTAATTGATTATAACATCCTAAATATTAGGACCTTTTTAATAGTAGTTCAAATAAGGAAGTTATTTAATATGCAAAATTTTAATTAATTATAAATCCTAAATATTAGGAGTAGAAAATAATTAAATTATAATTTTATCCAATGTAAAATCTATTTATAAAGGGTAAAAAAGACAAACGATATTTCGTTAAGTGACTTCGTACTTTTAATATAGTATAGATATGAATAAGTCCATTATTGTTCTCTTTCCTAATTGATTATGCTTATAGATACGGACTCTAATGGAACTTTATTAATGGAATATGTTCTTTTCTAGTATATAGACAAGTCCCCACTGAGATAAGCTAAAATCATGCATGTCGGCTGATGCAAGCATTTAGATCTATGGTTTAATAACCAACCAAATTTAAGATTTCAAAGTTACGGTACTCTAAAAGAGTTCCAAACTAAAACGGTAAAAGAATTTAACTATAAGTGCTCGCTTAGTACTTATCTAAATTTTATATTACTTGCCTATGTAAATATACTAAATTTGGGCGCCCACAACTCTCCATGTAGATCCACTATTGTATTCAACAATATAATATAATATATATATATATATATGTTATAGAGTGCGTAGTATTTTTGCACTGAGTTATGTATTGTTCGTGTAAAAAGAATATTTATACAACAGTAATATACAAAGTAATTATATGTAACTCTTGAAAAATATTAATTTGTAATCTAGTAAGAATAACATGCTAATTATAGATTAAAATATATTAACAATATTAAAAATATTATATTATCAGTGTATATAACTTAAATTCAGTTTGCACTATGTACGTAAATCTCATTTTAATTTGAGTTTAAGTTATATACACCGTGAATATAATGAAATTTTTAAATCATTACGTCATCTTGAGGAGGAAAATAACTTACACCCACGGGGTAGTTACACCAATAAGTCATCTTAATTAGTCACTTAACCATATTTTTAGTTCAAACATCGGGTGGTTTGGGGGGGGGGGGGTGTGTGTGTTACGTGTATATATATGAGTACCTTTTAAGGAAGCTTGTCCGAGAGTATAGGGAGAACGTGTGGGCAAATTCCTCAGTGGTGTTCCCCATTGTCTATTCCCCTGTTGAGTAATTTGGTCTAAATCGATCGAATCGTACTGCCCGAATTGATTTTTAGATTTCTTTCAATAAAATTGTAGGTTTTTTTTTTATAAATCTACAACCGTACTGATAATTAAGATAGATTTTTTATATTATAAAAATAAACCGAAAAAATATCGAACCGTACCGAATAAATTTACATATATTAAGTTTAAAAATAATAAAGTAGTAAATTTTTTCTTAGAATTTGGTCTAAATCGATCGAATCGTACTGCCCGAATTGATTTTTAGATTTCTTTCAATAAAATTGTAGGTTTTTTTTTTATAAATCTACAACCGTACTGATAATTAAGATAGATTTTTTATATTATAAAAATAAACCGAAAAAATATCGAACCGTACCGAATAAATTTACATATATTAAGTTTAAAAATAATAAAGTAGTAAATTTTTTCTTAGAACTTGGAATTATAAAAATGGTAACAAGACAACAAATAATTAAGATCAAAATCTTAATTCCTAAACATACTATGCTACTTCTATTGAAACTAAATTATTTCGAGCATATTCACTAGCAAGAAACAAAGTATTCTAACGATTATGAATAACAAACTACAATGTATTGAATATAATTCCTTTCGTATAATTTAGATTTATCTTTTTGAATATTTAATCTTTTATAGACTTTATTTTTGAGTCCCAACTTGGTTAATATCTTTTTACCTGTGTGATTTATCTTTTCTTTGTCTTTGCATAGTTTTGTTTTACGCAGTGGCAGAGTAGTTGATGGATATATACTATGACCATCTTTCATGTTTTCATAATTCATCATTATTTAAATAGTAAAAATGTCTATAGAGTTTTGCTAAATTCTATAAATGTATGTATATTATTGCATTCTACTTTTACTAGTGACTTTTACATGATATTTAAAAAAAGGAAAAAGGTTAAATATACCCCTCTATTTTAGTATATTATTTATATCTACCCTTTGTTATACTATCGGGTCACATCTACCCTTACCGTTAGCCAAACTTTTTAAAAATACCCTCAACCTAACGGAAAGCCACCAAATTAAATGGAAGGTAGATGTGAACAATATACCGAAAATTAACCGAACCGTACCGATATCGAAGAGAAACCGACATGATTGGGATGATTTCAAAAAATTTAATTTTGATTATACATAATAGAATAACCGAAAAATTGATATGGTACAAATTTTATAAAATAACCGTCCGAATCGAACTTTTGACACCCCTAACTCCGGACATAATTTGTTGATAGAAATAAGAAAAATATGAATGGAAAACTGAATGATTGTTCGAGACTCCATCAGCGAAATCAATAATTGAATATTTAACTCAATTCCCCAAATATATATAATATAAAAAAGAGAATAATAATTGAATAAAATAACAAAGAGATGCAAAGGAACGAGAAATCTTATTCATGTTGATAGCACTTCCTTCCGTACGAAGTCAAGTATTAATTTGCCAAAAATAAAACAAAGAGGTTGAACAATATAATTGAGGGAATGATTGGGTGATTTTTCAGATAGGGGATACAGTCTATGGAATGGGGTTTTAAATAGAATTTTTACTCGTAATTGATTGCTTTATTCCGTCCCTGTCTATTACTGTCATTTAATACATTATGGTTACATAACAAGTGCGTAATTGTCGGCGTAATAATGGTGAATACCATGTAATTATGGATTAATTTATTCTCTACCTTCGTAATTATGGGCAATCTTCTGTACTAGATCTGGTCCTGTTGTCATTGTGATTATTCCCGAGTCTAGTAGTTGCGGTATTATTGTGCTTAGCTTCGAACATGATTTTCACGTCTATCCTTCAATTATTTTATAACTTCACCTACACGTGTTATTTAACTGGCTCACGTAGCGAGTCTTTTTCACCAGTACACCCTCGTGAAGTTCGTCTTAGGTAACGAGGTCAGTCGAATCACTAACTAATACTCTTGTTCTGCACCTATTTTCACGGGCGGATCAGCCTTGATATCGAATTCAACTGAACTCATAACTTTCGACGAAAAACATAAATTACAACAACAATAACGCCTTAATAAAATCCCACAAATGAGGTATGGGGAGAATAATGTGTACGCAGACCTTACCTCTACACCGAGGGGGTAGAGTATCTGTTTCCGATAGAACCTCGATTCGTCGGGAACCTAAATTAATGAGTAAAAATTAATTAAAATTATAACAAATAGTAGATATGAACCCATAATTTTTAAATACATTGAGTTCAATAGTAAAAACCTTAAATGTTGAACCCACATAATTTAAATCCTGAATTCGCCTCTGCCTACTTCTCTCCCGCTCTCAATTGTAAATAGCAGTGTCGATCCCTTATTTATTGATGTCAATTTGTAACGACCCAACCGGTCGTTTTGAGCATTTGCATTCCGTTCAGCCATTTGAAGTGTGGAGTAGCTTTGTATAATGTATTATGACTTTTGTGAATCGTCGGTGTTGGTTTTCAGGTGTTTCGGAATTAGTTCGGAAGGATGAATTTCATGTTTGAAGCTTTAAGTTGGAAGAGTTGACCAAGTTTGACTTTTTAGTATTCGACCTCGTATCGAAATTTCAATGATTCTGTTAGGTCCGGATGGTGATTTTGGATTCGGGCGTATGCCCAAATTTTCATTTGGATATTTCTAGATGGTTTCGGCACTAATTGCGAAAATTAAAAATTTGAAGGTTTGGAAAGTTCATAAGTTTGACCGGGAGTTACTTTGATGATCGGGTTCAGATTGTGGTTTCAGGAATTTGAATAGCTTCATTATGTCATTTGGGACTTGTGTGCAAAATTTGAGCTCATTCCGGATTGGTTTTATATGTTTCGGCACGAATTTTGGAAGTTGAAAGATTCAAAGTTTATTAAGTTCGATTTGAGGTGCGATTCATGATTTTGATGTTGTTATGTGTGATTTGAGGCCTCGAATAGGTTCGTGTTATGTTTTGGGACTTGTAGGTATGTTCGGACGGGGTTCCGAGGGGTTCAGGTGAGTTTCGGGGTGGTTTCAGACCATTTCTAGGCCAATTTTAGCTTTTGGTTTTTTACTACATAGGTATACATTGTGATCGCGTAGAATTGGTCGCGATCGCATAAAGTAAAATAGGAAAAATGGACATGTGAATCGCGTCGCGGAAGCCTTTTCGCGATCGCATAGAAGAAATTCTACTGTCACTGACTCGATTTTGGAAACTTATATCTTGCAATTTATAAGAAATTTGAAGATGGTCCAAAAATAAAAGTTGTAGTCCTTTGAGTCTAATTTTAAAAAAAATGAAAATGTTTGTCATTTAGAGTTTTGTACAAATAGTTATGGCTAATATACTACAAGCTATGTGAGAAGAGTTTGGGAAGAGTTAAATGGAAGTTTGTTCATCGCGATCGCGGGGAAATGGCCGTGATCACATATGGTAAAATTGTCCTGAAAACTTTTTGTAATCGCGATTGCGAGGCTTTTACCGCGATCGCGAAGAGTACCCCTAGAACATTGTATAAAGTACTCTATTTTGAAGGTTTCGAACATTTTTGCCTATTTTGGGTATGGAGCTCGGATTGAGGCGATTTTTACTACATGGATTGGGATAAATATTTCCTACTCGATATTGATTATATTTTATGAATCTATCTTCGATTTTGGTATTTGACTTATTATTTTAAAAGAGAAATTTGGGCTTTTTGTCTAAACTTTCATAAAGTGAATTTTTGAGTTTTGAACATCGATTCGTAGTCGGATTTGAATGGAACTTATATGGTTGAACTCGTAATTGAATGGGTTATCGGATTTTGTGAGTTTTATCGGATTCCGAGGTGCGATCCCAGGTTTGACCTTTTGGTTGACTTTGGACTTTTGATTAAAGATTCAACCTTTATTATTTGGAATTATTTTCTTAGGCATTATTTGATGTATTTGAGTTGTTTTGGTTAGTTCCAAGCCATTCGGAGGTCGATACGCACGGGATGCCATTTTTGGAGTATTGTTTGGCTTGCTAGGTATTGGATTTGGCTTGTTCGAGGTAAGTAACACTTCTAAACTTGGTGCTTAGGGTATCAAACCTTGAATATACGTGATATGCGTTTGGTGTTGAGGTGACGCACATGCTAGGTGACGGGCGTGTGGGCGTGCACCATATAAATTGTGACTCGGTTATTTCTGTTGTACTGTGTAGTTACTTAATCTTATTTGTATCAATGAAATCTCTACGTGCTAGAGTAATTGAGCTGGAATCCATGTTAGAAATCATGTCTAGACTGTATGCTTATTCTGTTTGGACCCACTGAGGTCAATTCTGCTGTTGAGTTATTTGCTTACATTAATTACATACTTAGTCATATGCATTCATTTGCATATCATATCTCAGTCTCTGTTACCATTTAAGTGATACGTTACATTATTATCTTTGGGTTGATTTTCATGACATTGTGAGCCCGAGAGACTGGAGAGATACCGAGTGAAGCTGGGGGCCTGATTGTGAGGATATTGATGGAATTGGGCTGCACGTCGCAGCAGGTATTATTGATTCATGATAGGATCGGGTTGCATGCCGCAACATGTATTATTGATTCATGCCATGATTGGCTTATTGTAGCGCTTGGGTTGGATCTGCCCCTCCGACGTCTGCACACCCACAGTGAGCGCATATACCTATTGAGTGCGAGTGCGAGTGCGAGTGCCGAGTGATTGGGACGACTGAGTGACTGCGAGGACTGTGTGACTATGAGGACTGAGTGACCGTGAGGACTGAGTGATTGGGAGGTCTGAGTGATTGGGAGGACTGAGTAAATTAATACTCTGAGAGTATGCATATGGTTTTATCACTGAGTTGCATTGTATTCGACATGCATACTTGACATACATGCATAAAGATGCATTTTTTTCTCATGTTGTACGGTATTGCGTCATTCATGACTTCACATACACATTGACATGAAGGCAAAGAAATGTATTTTTTCTCATGCCATTTGAAAATGAAATATTTACCTGTTGAAAGCTTTGGAAAAAATCATACTTTTACAAACTTACTCATATTTTGGTGATTTCAGTAAAAGATATGGGGTTCTCACTGATATACTTGAAAAGTATGCCTATTTTCCGGAACTATGAACGAGCTAAGTATTTTATTTTTGAGTTATTACTTGTACTGCTTTAGTTATATTGTTATAAGTTGTTACTAGCTGTTGATGTTGGACTCTGACCTTTGTCCAAGCTCGTCACTAATTTCAACCTAAAGTTAGGTTTGTTACTTATTGAGTACATGGTGTCGGTTGTATTCATACTACACTTCTGCACCTTGCGTGCAGATGTTGGATGCTGATGTTGCTGTATGCAGCGGGAGCTGGATTTGAAGATGTACCTGCGTTCCGGTCATAACTGCCTCTTGATCTTGGTAGCTTTAGAATTTTAATCTGTTCATGTATATTTCAAACATATGATGTACTTTATTTCATACCAGCTTTGTAAATTCTAAATCTTATAAACTCATGATTTGTACTACCAGTCCTTTGAAATTATTTGTATAAAAGTTCAGTTATATTATCATTATTTCTCTCAGTAAATCTCATTTGAATTGGATTATTGTTAAATTGACTTACCTAGCAAGTCGGGTTAGGTGCAATCACGACTATTTAGATTTTGGGCCGTGACACAATTAGATATAACCAGTCTGGATGTCTTACTCAAAATCTTAAATCTCTTTGGGTCAATTTCATACACAATGTTAACTTTTTGTCTCTCAAAAACATTTTTGTTACTCTAATCCTTCGAGATATGCCTTTTGCAACCATTTGGAAAAAAGAAGTATGAATTAAAAAGAAAAATGAATCAGAGATACGTACAAATTCAGTGAGACCTAAAAAAAATTAAAATGGTATAATTATTAGCGGATCGAATTTCAGAGCGGGCAAAAAATAGTTTTAATGGGTGCCTTATTATTTTTTTAAATGTTTGATTTTAAAAAAAGTCAAAAAGCATAGTGAGTAACCTTGTGAGTAGGATGGCAAAAACAGAGTGGCTTTTCTTATACAAGACCAAAAAAGTAACCTTTATAGACTATTATCCCTAGTTGAGATCTTATGAGTAATCAACTCTTATGAATACTACACTCGTTTTCATCCATTGTTTTTAGAGTTTTCAATGAGGTTTAAATGGTCTTGGGTTACTCAACTTGTCACCTTAAGTTTTACAATTGGACAATTTAGAATCAAACAATGTAATTTGGTAGGATGTATAAGAAAAAATAGTATATGTATTAGTTTTAGTAGTAGTAATTCTTATTTGGTAGTATTTTTTAACCTATGTATAACTAATACTTATATTAGTTATACACCTTATTTGATATTATCCTATGTATAACTAATACATAACAAATCATGTCATTGGTAATACCATAATTTTTAATTACAATGTATGTTATTTTTAATATACTACGGTGATTGAAAAATAATTCCAGTATAACTAGTCCAACATTACTTGTTCCAGTATTACTAATACATCCTAATAATAGTGACAAACTTACTATAAGGTCAAAATTTGACACAGCTGGACATTGTGAGTTGTTAATTCAACGTCAACTTTAGCCATAACAAGCACTCATGATTTAATAATAATGCCATTAGGTGCTTTCTTTTTTTACTTTGACAATGACAAATGAAGCATTTGTCATCATATTGCCTCCCACGAATTTCTTATTCCCCTCTCTCCATCTTTCTTTAACCTCCTTTTTAACCAAAATGAAGATTTTCTCTTGGTTTAATGATTTGAAAAACGAAAACATAGAGGGCAAAGGTGTCAATACAAGAGAATCCCATTTCACCATTGTCAATAAAGATTTGTTGAGTACTCTCTCTATGTATATATATATATATATATATATACACCCCATGAGTAAATTTTCATCCTACAAACTAAAAGAAACACTCAAACATCCTCTTTAAAACAACAATGAAGAGCGTAAGAAATTGCTCTTAACTTTACCAAAAGAAAGAGGATGGCTTTTATCACATACCTACAACTATCTTGCTTGCCAACAACAATTTCAAGCTCAAGATAATGATATCATCCTTGTTACAACTCCTAAATCAGGAACCACTTGATTGAAAGCACTCGTGTTCCCTCTAATGAACCGATCGAAGGGACTATCCTTTTTCGGCAAAAAATTATCCTTTACTTTTCAAGAATCCTCATGATCTTGTTCCATTCTTGGAACTTAATCTTTACGTTGATGGACAAGTCCCTGATTTTTCATCCTACACTTCACCTAGATTGTTGTCCACTCATTTACCCTATGGTTCATTACCAAAATCCGTCCTAGATTCCAAAAACAAACTTGTTTACTTGTGTAGGAATCCTAGGGACACCTTTATTTCCTTATTTCATTTCGGAAATAGATTTAAAAACCGAAAACATGGGAATCAATTCCATAGAAGAAATGCTTGATCTTTTCTGCAAGGGAGTGAGCATTTATTGTAACGATCCGGCCGGTCGTTTTGAGAGTTATAGTACCGATCTCCTGTTTACTGCCTTTTCCGTATCTCTTTCTACTTATGTGACTTGTCGGGAGGCTTTAGTTGTGTTTTCCGAGTGTTTTGAGACACTTAGTCCCTAAAGGAAAGTTTAAGTCTTAGGATTTTGATCGTAGTCGAGACTGTGTGAAGATGACTCTGGAATGGAGTTTCGTCGGTTTCGTTAGCTCTGTTGGGTGATTTTGGACTTAGGGGCATGTCCGGATTGTGTTTTGGAGGTCTGTAGCTGATTTAGGCAGGAATTGGCGAAAGTCGAATTTTTGGAGATTTTGATCGGAAGAGGACTTTTGATATCGGGGTTGGATTCCGATTCCGGAAGTTGGAGTAGGTCCGTAATGTCAATTATGAATTGTGTGCAAAATTTGAGGTCAGTCGGACGTGGTTTGATAGGTTTCGACATCGGTTGTAGAAATTTAAAGTTTCAAGTTCTTTAAGTTTGAATTAGAGGGTAATTCATATTTTTAGCATTGTTTGATGTGATTTGAGGGCTCGACTAAGTTCATATGGTGTTTTAGGACTTGTTGGTATATTTGGTTGAGGTCCTGGGGGCCTCGGGTGTGTTTCGGATACTTAACGGATTGAAATTTGCAGTTAGGCAATTGGTGAGAATTTGTTGGTTTCTGGTGTTTCGCACCTGCGGAGGGGAGACCGCAGGTGCAAACTCACACGTGCGGATGAAGGAGCACAAATGCGGGATTTGACAGCCCAAGTCGGGTTCGCAGGTGCAGAGGTAATTGCGCAGAAGCGGCCTCGCTTCTGCGGTTGGTCTGTGCACAGGAGCGGTGAGGGTCGCAGGTGCGGTTCCTTGGTCGCAGGAGCGCATCCGCAGGTGCGGCGCTTCTCTTGCAGATGCGAACCTAGGGGACTTAAGTTAAGTCCGCACCTGTGATGGAATTTCCACAGGTGCGGCATCGCTGGTGCGATTATAGGCCCGCAGATGCTAAATCGCTGGGCAGAAAAGGCCAAGTTCGAGGGTTTTATCCCATTTTCAATTTTGGGACTTTGAGAGCTCGAATCTGGGCGATAATTTGGGAGATTTTTAGAGGAAGCTTTTGGGTAACGATTCTTAACCCATTTATGGTTATATTCTACTAATCTATTCCATCATTTAATTTCGAATTTGGGTTGAAAAATTTGAGAAAAATGGGAGAAGTTCTTCAAATAAATTTTTGAGTTTTGATATCGGATTTGGATAATTTTGGTACGAGTGAAATCGTGAGTGAATGTATGTTCATATTTTGTGACTTTTACCCGATTCTGAGATGTGGGCCCGAGTCAACCTTTTGGGGCGATTTTCTAATTTCTTGCTTTAGCTTTGATTTCGTTAATTAGATTAGTTTCTTATAGTTGTATTTATGGTATGTAATTTATTTTGGCTAGATTTGGGCCATTCAGAATCGGATATTCGTGGAAAAGTCATTGTTACCGATTGATTGAGCTTGGTTCGAGGTAAGTGGCTTGCCTAACCTTGTGTGGGAGAAATCCCCTTAGGATTTGGTACTGTTGTGATATGTGAGCACAGTGTGCGTGAGGTGACGAGTACGTACACGGGCTATTTATTGTAAAACCCGATTTATTTTACTGAGTAGCAACCTGTGTTCCCTTTAATTTGAGTTATACCGTTTAAATGAGTATTAGTTTGTTTTCGTTCTTAGTTGGGCTATTCCAATATGTGTAGCTATCCTGTTTAGTCTAATATCGCATGTCTACATGCTTTAATTGCTTATTTGAACTCTGTGAAGCATGCCTAGTTGATTTTCTGCTTTTCCTTGTTCCTTATCAGTATAACTGTAGAAATCTTGCTGTTAAATGTTGTATTTATTGGTTTGAGTCGTGTGTTTACTTTTGAGACTACGAGGTAGTTCCTCGGAAGTTCTCCCTGCATATTTACTTTTGAGACTACGAGGTGGTTCCTCGGGAGTTCTCCCTACACATTTACTTTTAAGACTATGAGGCGGTTCCTCGGGAGTTCTCCCTGTATATTTACTTTTGAGACTACGAGGCGGTACCTCGGAAGTTCTCCCTCTATATTTACTTTTGAGACTATGAGGTGGTACCTCAGGAGTTCTCCCTATATATTTACTTTTGAGACTACGAGGCGGTAACTCGGGAGTTCTCCCTGCACATTTATTTTGGGACTACGAGAAGATAACTCAGGAGATCCCCTATTGTTTACCCCTATGTGTTGTTCTGTTGCCTTGCTGTGTTTCCTTTTGTTAAATTCTAGTCTCTTATTATACTGTATATTCTCCTGCTTTATTTATTATTTACCAGTGGGTCTGACCTGACCTCGTCACTACTTGACCGAGGTTAGGCTTGGCACTTACTGGGTACCATTGTGGTGTACTCATGCTACTCTTCTACACATATTTTCGTGTGCAGATCCAGGTTCATCATACTAGCCTCGCTATTAGTTGTGCATTTGCTGCTGTTCCGGAGACTTCAAGGTATATCTGCTCGCGTCTGCAGACCTAGGAGTCCCCCTCTATTCTCCCCTATGTCAAACACATCCTGTATTCCTTTTATTAGACTCTGGTGTATAGAGACGCTATTTTTCTTCTGTAGCTTGTGACTTACGATGTTCCGGATTTTGGGAAGACTATGTATTTATATAGTATGTAACGACTCGACTGGTCGTTTTACTTTATAGAAACCCGTTTCCCTAAGTAAGACTTCTCGTACGTGCTTTTATATTTTATAATTTGCGGGGATGGTTAGTTCGGGATTTGGAAGAGTTCGGGTTGAAATTAGAACACTTGGTTCCTTAAGGTTAGCTAAAAAGGCTAAGTTTGACTTCGATCAACGTTTTGAGTAAATGACCTCAGAATTAAGAATTGACAGTTCCAATAGGTTTGTATAATGATTTTGGACTTAGGTGTATGTTTAGATCTGGTTTTGGATGACCCGGGAGCGTTTCAGTGCTTAATAGTGAAAGTTTATCCTTGAAGGTTTTAGAAGTTCTTTAAATTTTGTTTGGAGCGGGTTTTGGTGATATCGAGGTCCAAATGGAATTCTGAGATCGGGAATAGTTCCGTAATGCCATTTAAGACTTGCACGCAAAATTTGGTGTTATTCCGAGTAGTTTAAGTATGTTTCGGCGCATTGGGAGTAAATTGAAGAACTTGAAGTTCATAAGTTTGATTCAATTAGTTTTGGGGTGTGATTCTTAATTTTAATGTTGTTTCGGGCATTCCGAGAGTTCGAGCGAGTCCATTTTATGATGCCAAACTTGTTGGTATGTTCGGGCGGGGCCTCGGGGGCCCCAAGTGTCAATCGGACGAGGCTCGGACCAAGTTGGAAATTGGGAGCAACAGCTGAAGCTCCCAGCTGCTGTCATAATCGCACATGTGCTTGGCCAGCCGCAGGTGTGAGCTCGCAGAAGCGGCCAAGGAAGGGCAGCCCAAGATCCGCAGGTGTGCCCCAACCTCCGCAAAAGCGGGACCGCAGAAGCGGGACCCCATCCGCAAAAGTGGAGCCAGCCTGCCTGGGCACTTACGCAGAAGCGGACTTTTGTCCACTGAAGCGACAACGCAGGTGCGTCCCTATGACCGTAGGTGTGAGATCGCTAGAGGCAGTGAGGTCTCTTTTAAAACGTGACTTAGTCATTTTGGTTCATTTATTTTCATCGTTGGGCGATTTTGGAGCTCTTAGAGAGGGGATTTCACCTAGCACTTTGAGGTAAGTAATTTCTATACAATGTGTGTTAAATATGTAGTTTATGGGTAGATTATAACATGTAAATTAGTAAAAATTTTGGATTTAGGTGAAAACCTAGGTTTTTAATAAAAATAAGATTTAATCATGAAATTCGTTATGGAACTTTGTAAAAATCATATATTTGAGTTCATGAGGTTATGGGTAATAACTTTCTTCAAAATTTTCGGGAATCCGGGCCCGTGGGCCTATGAGTGAATTTTAGGAATTTTGCAAATAGGCTGGGAAAATCACTTTGATAGTTGGGATATGAACTTTTAAGTGTGTATTAATTATTTTAAATAACATTTGAATAGTTGCGAGTCGTTTGGCACCAAATTGAGGGTTTGGGCACAATCTTGGACCGGAAAGTAGGCCTTGAGACGAGGTTAGTCTCTTTTCTAACCTTGTAAGAGGGAATTATCCCCATAGATGAATTTAATCATTATGTACTTCTATTTGTGGGGGCTACGTACGTACGAAATGACGAGAGTCCGTGCGTAGCTACTATTCATGCTTATGTCCGGGTAGATTTAGGCTTACACCATATTTTTGTTGATACCATTGCTTGTTTATGCTTACTAATTGTTTGGATTAAAAAGGAGGTTGAGGATTTCAATATTTTAAAGGTTTCTAGCTGAATTTCTTATTTTGAAAAAGAATTGAGAAATATTATGATAACTTGAGAAAATCTATATTCAACTGACTCGCAAGTATATTTCGCGAGCGAGGGTAAATTTCCACTACTCTCATGGGAGTGGGCCGTTCGCCTCGGCAGGTTAATTGATGTATTTATGGTTCGCGCTATTCGACCCTCAGCAGTGCACATTATATTTATATGTATATTTGGATCGGGTCGTACGTCCTCGGCATAATCCGTGCATAAAGATATTGGAACCCTTTTATATTTAATATTGTTCCATGGACTTGAAAGGTGAAAGGATTAGACGAGAGAAATGACTTGGTTCTTACTTGAAATGGAAGGATTGTTTACTTATTTTTCCTTCTCTGAGTTCTATTTTTAGTTTATATATCATGTTTAATTAGAATTTCATACTATTATATTTTTGGCCCATAGTAAGTGTCGAAGTCGACCCCTCGTCACTACTTCTTCGAGGTTAAACTACATACTTACTGGGTATATATTATTTATGTACTCACGTTACACTTCTGCACTTGATGTGCAGGACCTGAGGCAGGTGCATCTGGTTATTAGTCTGGCGCGCACGCTTAACTTCTGTCCGAGACCAAATGGTGAGCTGCCCTTCCGAGCCGTTCAGCAGCAACCGAAGTCTCTCTTTTGATTTATTTTCTGTCTATTCTATTTCAGACAGTAGAGTACAGATCTTTTGTATATTCTACTAGTAGCCCACACACTTGTGACACCAGATCTTGGCACACACTAGTAGACTTATGATTTTTGTTTTATTCCTATGGCCATAAATACATTCAGCTGCTTTCATGTTATTTATTTAAATCTGTTTCTTACTAAACCTATTAAATTAAGGAAAGTTATTTACTTGGAAAAAACTTATTGAAATGGGAAAATCACTAGTTTGTTCACCGTTGGCTTGCCTAGCAATGGTGCTGGGCGCCATCACGGCCTAAAATGGAATTGGGTAGTGACAACATGGTATCAGAGCACTAGGTTCACGTAGGTCTTACAAATTATGGGCAAGCCTAATAGAGTCTTGCGGATCGGTGCGGAGACGTCCGTACTTATCTTCGAGAGGCTATAGAGTATTAGGAAACTACTCTTTATTCATCTCCTATCGTGCAGTTGATGGTTTACTAAGTTTCTTCTCTTACTCTGTCACAGATGGTGAGAACGCGTGCGGCAGATGTTTCGGACCCCAGATGAGCTGCTCCCCCTGTTGCTAGAGGCCGAGGTAGAGGATGGGGAAGGGCACCGGCCCGAGGTAGGGGATGAGGACGTCCCAGAGTTTCCCCAATTGCACCACCGACCGATCCAGTGGAGGATCTCATTGATGAGGAGCAGGGCGAGGTGCCCACAGAAGAGCCAACCCCAGTTGATTTCATGTCAGCACTGAGCTTTCAGGAGGTCATGGGCCGTATGCTGCGGCTTGTGGATTCTATGACCCAGGCTGGTTTATTTTCAGCAGACCCAGCCACATCTCAGGTGGGAGGGGGAGCACACACCCCTACTGATCAGGCTCCTGGGCATGCAGATGCAGTATATCAGACCCTGGGCACACAACCCGTGGGCGGAGCCCAGCCAGTTGCAGCAGTTGTACCTGAGCCTAGACCAGCTACGACCGGCGAGCCGCAGTAGCTATTGGATAAATGGACCAGGCTTCACCCTCCGGTCTTTGGGGGTGAGCAACATGAGGATCCCCAGGACTTCATTGATAGGTGCAGGGACAGACTGCACAGCATGAGCATATTGGAGTCTCATGGGGTAGATTTCACTACCTTTCAGTTAGAGGGTAGAGCACGTAGATGGTGGAAGGCTTTACCCTCCGGTCTTTGGGGGTGAGCAACATGAGGATCCCCAGGACTTCATTGATAGGTGCAGGGACAGACTACACAACATGAGCATATTGGAGTCTTACGGGGTGGATTTCACTACCTTTCAGTTAGAGGGCAGAGCACGTAGATGGTGGAAGTCTTATCTCCTTGGCAGACCAGCAGGTTCTCCTCCCATGACTTGGGACCAGTTTACATGCCTATTCTTGGACATGTATATTCCACCCTTTCAGAGGGAAGAGTTGCGGCTTTAGTTTGAGCAGCTCCAGCAGGGGCAGCTGTCAGTGACCGATTATATGGTGAGATTCTCTGAGTTGTATCGCGATGCACTTATGATACTTCCCATTGAGACGGAGCGAGTGCAGAGGTTTGTTGCGGGGTTGCACTCTAGTATTCAGGCTAGTATGGCTCGGGAGGTCGAGATGGGGACTTCTTATCAGTTGGTAGTGGAGATTGTTCGAAGGATTGAGGGTTACCGTCAGAGAGGTAGAGAGCAGATGCAGCGGGACAAGAGATCCCGTTTTTCTGGAGAGTTCAGAGGTGCCCTAGTTGGGGGCATAGGTCATTTTGGGAGGGGTCAGCCCTGCAGGCCCCCACATTAAGCACCACCACCTCCTCGGGGTATTCTAACGCGACCCTACTTCAGCGCTATGCCGGAGAGTTCTTATCGTCCGCCTGCTATTCAGGGTTCTTCCAGTGGGTACTCCGGTCATCAGGGTTCTTCCAGTGCCTATTTCAGTTCCATGCCAGAGAGTTCATACCGCCCACCCACTCTTCAGGGTTCTCCCAGTGGGTATTCGGGCCATCAGGGTCAGACTTCAGGTCAGCAGTTCACCGCTTTGAGAGGTTGTTATGAGTGTGGGGATCCTAGTCATATGAAGAGACATTGCCCCAGACTTCGGTGCAAGGCAGTGCAACAGGGTCAGCAACCCATGATTACAGCACCAGTAGTCGTACCAGCCATCCGGCCATCTAGAGAAGGAGGGCAGGTGGGTAGGGGCCATCCTAGAGGTAGAGGTCAGGCAGGCGGGGGCCAGCTAGGTAGCGCTCCAGCCAGATTCTATACTTTTTCGGCTAGACCAGATGCAGTGGCCTCAGATGCTGTGATCACAGGTATTATTTCTGTCTGCGGTAGGGGAGCTTCAGTACTATTTGAACAGGGTCTACCTATTCGTATGTGTAATCTCTACTTGCTCATTTTCTAGATATTCCTCGTGAGTCCTTGGGTACTCCTGTTTGTGTGTCCACTCCTGTAGACGATTCTATTGTTGTGGATCAGATCTATCGATCCTGTGTGGTCATATCCTGTGGAAACGAGACTAGAGCGGATCTGCTGTTGCTTGATATGACCGACTTTGAGGTCATCCTGGGCATGGACTGGATACCCCCATGTCACGCCATCCTTGATTGCTATGCCAAGTCTGATACCTTAGCGATGCCAGAGTTGCCTAGATTGGAGTGGAAGGGTTCGTTCGTCAGTACATCTAGTCAGGTTATCTCTTTTATGAAGGCTCGACACATGGTCGAGAAGGGTTGTTTGGCTTATCTAGCCTATGTTCGAGATACTATTGCAGAGTTTCCGGTGATTGATTCAGTACTAGTAGTCCGGGAGTTCTCCGTTGTGTTTCCTTCTGATCTTCTAGGCATACCACCAGATCGTGATATTGACTTCTATATTGACTTGGCTCCAGGTACCCAACCTATATCTATCCCACCATACAGTATGGCTCTGAAAGAGTTGAGTGAGTTGAATGAGCAGCTTGAGGAGTTGCTAGCAAAGGGGTTCGTCAGGCCAAGTGTATCACCTTGGGGTACCCAGTGCTATTTGTGAAGAAGAGAGATGGGACTATGTGGATGTGCATTGATTACCGCTAGTTGAACAAAGTTACCATCAAGAACAAGTACCCGCTGCTGCGTATTGATGATTTGTTTGACCAGTTGCAGGGTGCTAGGGTGTTCTCTAAGATCGATTTGAGGTCGGGGTACCATCACCTAAAGATTCGGGACTCGGATGTTCCGAAGACTGCTTTCCGTACTAGATATGGCCATTATGAGTTTCTGGTGATGTCCTTCGGCTTGACTAACGCCCCAATGGCGTTTATGGACTTGATGAACAGGGTGTTCAGGCCTTATATTGATTCATTTGTCATTGTCTTCACTGATGACATTTTGATTTACTCACATAACATGAAGGAGCACGATCAACACTTGAGAGTGGTGCTTCAGACCTTGCGGGAATAGAAGCTATATGCTAAGTTCTCCAAGTGTGAATTTTGGTTAGATTATGTGGCATTCTTGGAGCATGTTGTATCAGGCTAGGGTATTAAGGTGGATCCCAAGAAGATTGAGGCAGTTTAGAGTTGGCCTCGTCCTACTATGGCGATTGAGGTCAGGAGCTTCTTGGGGTTAGCAGGTTATTATCGCCGGTTCGTGGAGGGCTTCTCATCTATTGCAGCATGTTTGACTAGATTGACCCAGAAGGGTGCTTAGTTTCGTTGGTCCGATGATTGTGAGACGAGCTTCCAGAAGCTTAAGACAGCTTTGACCACAACACCAGTCCTAGTGTTGCCTTCTGGTTCGGGGATGTATACTGTGTATTGCGACGCTTCACGCGTTGGCTTGGGTTATGTATTGATGCAGGAGAGGAGAATTATTGCATATGCTTCACGTCAACTGAAGCCCAATGAGAAGAATTATCTTGTGAACGATTTAGAGTTGGCTGCTATTGTTCATGCTCTTAAGATCTAGAGGCATTATCTTTATGGGGTGTCTTGTGAGGTTTACACTAATCATCGCATCTTGTAGCATTTGTTCAAGAAAAGGGATCTCAATTTGAGGCAGCGTAGGTGTCTTGAGTTACTGAAGGACTATGACATCACCATTCTTTATCATCCGGGCAAGGAGAATATGGTCGCAGATGCCTTGAGCAGGAAGGCATAGAGTATGGGTAGCTTGGCATTCATTTTAGCGGAGGAGAGACCACTAGCCTTGGACATCCAGTCTTTGGCTAACAGACTTGTGAGGTTGCATATTTCAGAGCCCAGCTGAGTTCTTGCATGCGTCGTTGCCCAATATTCACTATTAGAGCAGATCAAGGCTCGACAGTTTGATGATCCGCAATTGACAATTCTCACAGAGATGGTACTGCAGGGTAGTGCCAAGGAGGTTTCTATCGGCGAGGATGGTGTTCTACGACTCCAGGGTCGTCTATGTGTTCCAAATGTTGATGGCTTGAGGGAGAGTATTCTAGAGAAGGCGCACAGTTCTCGATATTCCATTTATCCAGGTGCTACGAAGATGTACCGCGACCTGAGGCGGCATTATTGGTGGCGGCGGATGAAGAAAGACATAGTTGAGTATGTAGCCAGGTGCCTAAATTGCCAGCAGGTTAAGTATGAGCACCAGAGGCCAGGAGGCCTACTCCAGCAGATGACTATACCTTAGTAAAAGTGGGAGCGCATTACTATGGACTTCGTAGTTGGGTTGCCGCGGACCTTGCGGAAGTTTGATGCAGTTTGGATCATTGTAGACCGATTGACCAAGTCGGCACATTTCATTCCTGTGATGACTACGCATACTTCAGAGAGATTGGCCTAGATTTATATCCAGGAGATAGTTCGGGTGCATGGTGTGCCTGTTTCCATCATATCAGACATAGGCCCTAAGTTTACTTTGCATTTCTGGAGAGCAGTACATAGTGAGTTGGGGACCCATGTAGAGCTCAACACCGCATTTCATCCACAGACCGACGGGTAGTCGGAGCGGACAGTTCAGATCTTGAAGGACATGCTCAGGGCATGTGTGATTGATTTTGGGGGATAGTGGGATCAGTTCTTGCCTTTGGCTGAGTTTGCTTACAACAACAGTTATTAGTCCAGTATCGAGATAGCTCCATTTAAGGCTTTATATGGTCGGTGATGTCGTTCTCCCATCAGATGGTTTGAGCCCGACGAGGCTAAGTTATATGGTACTGATTTGGTGAAGGATGCCTTGGGAAAGGTAAAGCTGATTCAGGAGCGACTTCGCACAGCACAATCTAGACAAAAGAGTTATGCAGATCAGAAGGCGCGTGATTTATCATTTATGGTGGTTGAGAAGGTTCTCTTGAAAGTCTCGCCGATGAAGGGGATTATGAGATTCGAGAAGAAGGGCAAGTTGAGCCCAAGGTTTATAGGCCCATTTGAGGTGTTGAGACGAGTTGGGGAGGTTGCTTATGAGCTTTATTTTCCTCCCAGTCTATTGGGAGTTCATCCTGTTTTCCATGTGTCTATGCTCCGAAGGTATCATGCCGATTTGTCACATATGCTAAACTTCAGCACGATTTAGTTAGATTAGAGCCTGGGTTATGAGGAGGAGCCAGTTTCCATTGTGGATAGGCAGGTTCGCCAGTTGAGGTCCAAGAAGATTTCTGCGGTAAAAGTCCAGTGGAGGGTCCAACCAGTTGAGGAGGCGACTTGGGAGTCCGAGGAGGATATGCGGAGCAAATATCCACACTTATTTAGCACTCCAGGTATAATTCTGAACCCGTTCGAGGACGAACGTTTGTTTAAGAGGTGGAGAATGTAACGACCCGACTAATTATTTTACTTTCTAGAACCCCATTCCCCTAAATAAGACTTTTCGTACGTGCTTTTACTGTTTTATGACTTGCGGGGTTGGTTAGTTCGGGATTTGGAAGAGTTCGGGTTGAAATCGAAACTCTTGGTTCCTTAAGGTTGGCAAAAAAGGCTAAGTTTGATTTCGGTCAACGTTTGAGTAAATGACCTTAGAATCTAGATTTGACGGTTCCAATAGGTTCGTATGATGATTTCAGACTTGGGCGTGTATTCGGATCGGTTTTTGGATGACCCGGAAGCATTTCGGCGCTTAATAGTGAAAGTTTGTCCTTAAAGGTTTAAGAAGTTCTTTAAATTTGGTTTGGAGCGGGTTTCGGTGAAATCGAGGTCCAAATGGTATTCTGAGATAGGAAATAGTTCCGTAATGTCATTTAAGACTTGTACGTAAAATTTGGTGTCATTCTGAATAGTTTAAGTACATTTCGGCGCATTGGGAGTAAATTGAAGAACTTGAAGTTCATAAGTTTGATTCAATTGGTTTTGGGGAGTGATTCTTAGTTTTAATGTTGTTTTGGGTGTTCCGAGAGTTCGAGCTAGGCCCCGGGGGCCCCGAGTGTCAATCGGACGAGGCTCGGACCGAGTTGGAAATTGGGAGCAACAACTGAAGCTCCCAGCTGATGTCATAATTGCACCTGCGCTTGGCCAGCCACATGTGTGAGCTTGCAAAAGCGAGACAAAGCTCGCAGAAGCGGCCAAGGAAGGGCAGCCCAGGATCTGCAGGTGTGCCCCAACCTCCGCAGAAGTGGGACCGTAGAAGCGGGACCCCGTCCACCGAAGTTTAGCCAGCCTGCCTGGGCACTTCCGCAGAAGCGGACTTTTGTCCGCAGAAGCGACAACGCAGGTGCGGCCCTGCGACCGCAGGTGCGAGATCGCTGGAGGCAGTGAGGTCTCTTTTAAAATGGGACTTAGTCATTTTGGCTCATTTGATTCCATTGTTGGGCGATTTAGGAGCTCTTAGAGAGGGGATTTCACCTAGCACTTTGAGGTAAGTAATTTCTATACAATGTGTGTTAAATACATAGTTTATGGGTAGTTTATAACATGTAAATTAGTGAAAATTTTGGGTTTAGGTGAAAACCTAGCTTTTTGATAAAACATGGGATTTAACCACGAAAATGGTTTTGGGATTTAGTGAAAATCATATATATGAGTTCATGAGGTTATGTGTAACAACTTTCTTCAAATATTTTCGGAATCCGGGCACGTGGGCCTGGGGGCCCGGGGGTGAATTTTAGGAATTTTGCAAATAGGTTGGAGAAATCACTTTGATAGTTGGGATATGAACTTTTAAGCGTGTATTAATTATTTTAAATAATATTTGACTAGTTACGAGTCGTTTGGCGCCAAATGGAGGGTCTGGGCGCAATCTTGGACCGGAAAGTAGGCCTTGAGACGAGGTAAGTCTCTTTTCTAACATTGCAAGAGGGAATTAAACCCATAAGTGAATTTAATCATTATGTACTTATATTTGAGGGGGCTACATACATAGGAAGTGACGAGAGTTTGTGAGTAGCTACTATTCATGCTTATGTCCGGGTAGATTTAGGCTTACACCATGTTTTTGTTGATACCGTTGCTTGTTTATGCTTACTAATTATTTGGATTAAAGCGGAGGTTGAGGATTTCACTATTTTAAAGGTTCCTAGCTGAATTTCTTATTTAGAAAAAGAATTGAGAAATATTATGATAACTTGAGAAAATCTATATTCAACCGCTTCGCAAGTATATTCCGCGAGCGGGGTAAATTTCTACTACTCTCATGGGAGCGGGCCGTTCGCCTTGGCAGGTTAATTGATGTATTTATGGTTCGGGTCGTTTGACCCTCGGCAATGCACAATATATTTATATGTATATTTGGATCGGGCCGTACGTCCTCGGCATAATTCCTGCGTAAAGATATTGGAACCCCTTTATATTTAATATTGTTCCATGGACATGAAAGGTGAAAGGATTAGACGAGAGAAATGATTTGGTTCTTACTTGAAATGGAAGGATTGTTTGCTTATTTTTCCTGCTCTGAGTTCTATTATCAGTTTATATATCATGTATAATTAGAACTTCATACTATTATATTTTTGGCCCATAGTAAGTGTCAAAGTCGACCCCTCGTCACTACTTCTTTGAGGCTAGACTAGATACTTATTGGGTACATGTTGTTTATGTACTAACGCTACACTTCTGTACTTGATGTGCAGGACCTGAGGCAGGTGCATCTGGTTATCAGTCCGGCGCGCATGCTTGACTTCTGGTCCGAGACCACACGGTGAGCTGCTCTTTCGAGCTGTTCAACAACAGTCAGAGTCTCTCTTTTGATTTGTTTTCTCTCTATTCTTTTTCAGACAGTAGATTAGAGATCATTTGTATATTCTACTAGTAGCCCACACACTTGTGACACCAGATCTTGGCACACACTAGTAGACTTATGATTTTGGTTTTATTCCTATGGCCATAAATACATTCAACTGCTTTCGTTTTATTTATTTAAATCTGTTTCTTACTAAACCTATTAAATTAAGGAAAGTTATTTACTTGGGAAAAACCTTTTGAAATGGGAAAATCACTTGATTGTTCACTGTTGGCTTGCCTAGCAATGGCCCTGGGCGCCATCACGGCCTAAAATGGAATTGGGTCATGACAGAGTATTGGTTATTGTACATGTCGAGCAGCATTGTTACTAGTTATTCAGTTATCCACTACCGTTAGTTGCCAAGTTTTACTTTCAATTTGTTATTTTTCACAATTTGTTTGGCTTACCTAGTCGTAGAGAGTAGGTGCCGTCACGACATTATACAAAGGGAGTTTGGGTCGTGACAAGTTGGTATCAGAGCTCTAGGTTCATAGGTGTCGTGAGTCACAAGCCGATTTATTAGAGTCTCGCAGATTGGTATGGAGACGTCTGTACTTATCTTCGGGAGGCTATGGAACTATTAGGAAAAATTACACTTCTTTGATTCCTTGTCGTGCGAAATTGTTGACTTCAAAATTCCAAACTTATGTATTCTATTCTCTCATAGATGGTGAGACACGTACAGGCGGATCTGATGTCTAGGCACCCGCGCCCCCTGCTAGAGCCACGAGAGGCCAGGGCCGGGGTAGAGGCCGAGGACGTCCACATGGTGTAGCCAGAGCACCTGCACGAGTTTCTACAAAGGAATCCCTAGTAGCTCCAGCTGGAGGGCAGGCACCTGAGGTACCTGCTGCTGCACCAGCCCTCCGGGAGACTCTAGCCCAGTTTCTGAGCATGTTCAACACCTTAGCTCAGGCTGGATTGAATCCACTTGCTCCTGCCACATCTCAGGCCGGGGGAGGGGCACAGACTCCCGTAGCCCGTACCCCTGAGCAGTGGGTTCAGGTCGACCAGGTTTCGGAGATTTTTTTGATGCAGCAGTAGCTCCATCTCTTCCCGAGGTTAGGGTAGCAGTTTCTGAGGCGGAGCAGCTCAAACTTGAGAGGTAAAAGAAGTACCACCCTCCTACGTTTATTGGATTGGCGTCAGAGGATGCCCAAGGTTTTCTGGAGGAGTGTCACCGTATTCTTCGTACTATGGGTGTAGCGGTGTCGATCGGGGTTTTCTTTACTGCATTCTATCTTAGAGGAGTAGCCTATTAGTGGTGGCGTGCTTATGAGTTGAATAGTCCGGCTGAGGCAGCTTCACTTATATGGACTTAGTTCTCGGACATGTTTTTGAGAGAGTATGTCCCTCAGAGCCTCAGGGACGCATGGCGTGCGGAGTTTGAGCAGCTGCGCTAGGGTCCTATGACTGTGTCGGAGTATGCAATTTGTTTAAGTGATTTGGCCCGACATGCACTGGCCTTGGTTGCCACAGTTCGAGAGAGGGTTTGACGGTTTATTGAGGGACTCCCCCCAGTATCAGGATTAGTATGGTCAGGGAGCTGGAGATGGATATTTCTTACCAGAAAGTTTTGAGTATTGCTAGGAGATTATAGGGCATGCTCGCTCGGGATCGAGAGGAGAGAAAGGCCAAGAGGTGTCGAGAGTCTGGCACTTACAGTGGTACTCATGCCCCAGCTGCAGCTCGTCATGGTAGGGGTTATGGGAGTCACCCCATTCGCTCAGCTCTTCCGACCACCAGTGGTATTCCGACCCCTTCTAGGCCTCAGGAGCATTATTATGCATCGCCAATGTCTAGTGTGCCTCCTGCACGGGGTGCTTTTAGCGGCTAGTCCAGCAGACCTGGCCCGAGCCAGTCACACTAGCCATGTTCTCCGAGAGCTTGTTTTGAGTGTGGCGACACTCGCCATATGGTGAGGGATTGCCCCAGACTTAGGAGGGGTACACATCCACAGACTTCTTATACACCGCGTGCTCCACCGGGTCCTCAGGCTATGATTCCAGCACCAGCTACCGCCCCACCTGCTCAGCCAGCTCGAGGTGGAGGTCGGGGAGGTCGAGGTTGCCCTAGAGGGGAAGGCCAGGCCAGATATTATGCTCTTCCTGCTCGTATAGAGGTAGTTTCTTCCGACTCTGTCATTATAGGTATTGTTCCAGTTTGTCATAGAGACACGCCGGTCTTATTTGATCCAGGCTCTAAATATTCCTATGTGTCCTCTTATTTTGCCCCATATTTGGGCGTATCTCAGGATTCCTTGAGTTCCCCTATTTATGTGTCTACTCCTGTGGGAGATTCTCTTGTTGTGCACCGCTTGTATTGGTCGTGTTTGATTGCTCTTAGTGGTTTTGAGAGCAGGGCCGATTTATTATTGCTCAGTATGGTAGACTTTGATGTTATCTTGGGCATGGACTGGTTGTCGCCCCATTATGTTATTCTTGATTGTCACGCTAAGACTGTGACGCTGGCTATGCCAGGATTACTGCGATTAGAGTGGAGAGGTACCTTAGAGTATACTCCCAGCAGAGTTATTTCATTTCTTAAGGCTCAACGAATGGTTGAGAAGGGGTGTGATGCGTATCTAACTTATGTGAGAGATATCAGTATTGATACCCCTACAGTTAAGTCAGTCCCAGTAGTGAGGGATTTTCCAGATGTTTTTCCAGCTGATCTTCCAGGCATACCGCCCGACAGAGATATTGATTTTGGCATTGATTTGTTGCCGGGCACTCAGCCCATCTCTATTTCTCTATATCTTATGGCTCCTCCTGAGTTGAAGGAGTTGAAGGAGCAATTACAGGAGTTGCTTGATAAGGGCTTCATTCGGCCTAGTGTGTCACCTTGGGGTGCTCCTATCTTTTTTGTGAAGATAAAGGATGGTTCTATGCGCATGTGTATTGATTATCGCCAGCTGAACAAAGT